>NC_092342.1:356427500-356730000 GCF_046630445.1 Rutidosis leptorrhynchoides | reverse complement strand
ATTTCGACGGGTTCTTCGATGAATTGAAGTTTTTCGTTGATTTGGATTTCATCTAATGGAATAGTGAGATCTTCTTTAGCAAAACATTTCTTCAAATTCGAGACGTGGAAAGTGTTATGTACAGACGCGAGTTGTTGAGGTAATTCAAGTCGGTAAGCTACTGGTCCGACACGATCAATAATCTTGAATGGTCCAATATACCTTGGATTTAATTTCCCTCGTTTACCAAATCGAACAACGCCTTTCCAAGGTGCAACTTTAAGCATGACCATCTCTCCAATTTCAAATTCTATATTTTTTCTTTTAATGTCAGCGTAGCTCTTTTGTCGACTTTGGGCGGTTTTCAACTGTTGTTGAATTTGGATGATCTTCTCGGTAGTTTCTTGTATTATCTCCAGACCCGTAATCTGTCTATCCCCCACTTCACTCTAACAAATTGGAGTCCTGCACTTTCTACCATAAAGTGCTTCGAACGGCGCCATCTCAATGCTTGAATAGTAGCTGTTGTTGTATAAAAATTCTGCTAACGGTAGATGTCGATCCCAACTGTTTCCAAAATCAATAACACATGCTCGTAGGATGTCTTCAAGCCTTTGTATCGTCCTTTCGCTCTGCCCATCAGTTTGTGGATGATAGGCAGTACTCATGTCTAGACGAGTTCCTAATGCTTGCTGTAATGTCTGCCAGAATCTTGAAATAAATCTGTCATCCCTATCAGAGATAATAGAGATTGGTATTCCATGTCTGGAGACGACTTCCTTCAAATACAGTCGTGCTAACTTCTCTATTTTGTCATCTTCTCTTATTGGCAGGAAGTGTGCTGATTTGGTGAGACGATCAACTATTACCCAAATAGTATCAAAACCACTTGCAGTCCTTGGCAATTTAGTGATGAAATCCATGGTAATGTTTTCCCATTTCCATTCTGGGATTTCAGGTTGTTGAAGTAGACCTGGTGGTTTCTGATGCTCAGCTTTGACCTTAGAACATGTCAAACATTCTCCTACGTATTTAGCAACATCGGCTTTCATACCTGGACACCAAAAATGTTTCTTGAGATCCTTGTACATCTTCCCCGTTCCAGGATGTATTGAGTATCTGGTTTTATGAGCTTCTCTAAGTACCATTTCTCTCATATCTCCAAATTTTGGTACCCAAATCCTTTCAGCCCTATACAGGGTTCCGTCTTCCCGAATATTAAGATGCTTCTCCGATCCTTTGGGTATTTCATCCTTTAAATTTCCCTCTTTTAAAACTCCTTGTTGCGCCTCCTTTATTTGAGTAGTAAGGTTATTGTGAATCATTATATTCATAGATTTTACTCGAATGGGTTCTCTGTCCTTCCTGCTCAAGGCGTCGGCTACCACATTTGCCTTCCCCGGGTGGTAACGAATCTCAAAGTCGTAATCATTCAACAATTCAATCCACCTACGCTGCCTCATATTCAGTTGTTTCTGATTAAATATGTGTTGAAGACTTTTGTGGTCAGTATATATAATACTTTTGACCCCATATAAGTAGTGCCTCCAAGTCTTTAATGCAAAAACAACCGCACCTAATTCCAAATCATACGTCGTATAATTTTGTTCGTGAATCTTCAATTGTCTAGACGCATAAGCAATCACCTTCGTTCGTTGCATTAATACACAACCGAGACCTTGCTTTGATGCGTCACAATAAATCACAAAATCATCATTCCCTTCAGGCAATGACAATATAGGTGCCGTAGTTAGCTTTTTCTTCAATAACTGAAACGCTTTCTCTTGTTCATCCTTCCATTCAAATTTCTTCCCTTTAAGCGTTAATGCAGTCAAGGGTTTTGCTATTCTGGAAAAGTCTTGGATGAACCTTCTGTAGTAACCAGCTAGTCCTAAAAACTGGCGTATGTGTTTTGGAGTTTTCGGGGTTTCCCACTTTTCAACAGTTTCTATCTTTGTCGGATCCACCTTAATACCTTCTTTGTTCACTATGTGACCGAGGAATTGAACTTCTTCCAACAAAAATGCACACTTTGAAAACTTAGCGTACAATTCTTCCTTCCTCAATACTTCTAACACCTTTCTCAAATGTTCACCGTGTTCTTGGTCATTCTTTGAGTAAATAAGTATGTCATCAATGAAAACAATGACAAACTTGTCAAGGTATGGTCCACACACTCAGTTCATAAGGTCCATGAACACAGCTGGTGCATTAGTTAAACCAAACGGCATGACCATAAACTCGTAATGACCGTAACGTGTTCTGAAAGCAGTCTTTGGAATATCATCTTCTTTCACCCGCATTTGATGATACCCGGAACGTAAGTCAATCTTTGAATAAACAGACGAGCCTTGTAGTTGATCAAATAAGTCATCGATTCTCGGTAGTGGGTAGCGGTTCTTGATGGTAAGTTTGTTCAACTCTCGGTAGTCGATACACAACCTGAATGTACCATCTTTCTTCTTGACAAACAAAACAGGAGCTCCCCACGGTGATGTGCTTGGTCGAATGAAACCACGCTCTAAAAGTTCTTGTAATTGGCTTTGCAGTTCTTTCATCTCGCTGGGTGCGAGTCTGTAAGGAGCACGAGCTATTGGTGCAGCTCCTGGTACAAGATCTATTTGAAATTCAACGGATCGATGTGGGGGTAACCCCGGTAATTCTTTCGGAAATACATCGGGAAATTCTTTTGCGACGGGAACATCATTGATGCTCTTTTCTTTAATTTGTACTTTCTCGACGTGTGCTAGAATAGCATAGAAACCTTTTCTTATTAGTTTTTGTGCCTTCAAATTACTAATAAGATGTAGCTTCGTGTTGCCCTTTTCTCCGTACACCATTAAGGGTTTTCCTTTTTCTCGTATAATGCGAATTGCATTTTTGTAACAAACGATCTCTGCTTTCACTTCTTTCAACCAGTCCATACCGATTATCACATCAAAACTCCCTAACTCTACTGGTATCAAGTCAATCTTAAATGTTTCGCTAACCAGTTTAATTTCTCGATTCCGACATATATTATCTGCTGAAATTAATTTACCGTTTGCTAATTCGAGTAAAAATTTACTATCCAACGGCGTCAATGGACAACTTAATTTAGCACAAAAATCTCTACTCATATAGCTTCTATCCGCACCCGAATCAAATAAAACGTAAGCAGATTTATTGTCAATAAGAAACGTACCCGTAACAAGCTCCGGGTCTTCCTGTGCCTCTGCCGCATTAATATTGAAAACTCTTCAGCGGCCTTGTCCATTCGTGTTCTCCTAGTTCGGGCAATTTCTAATAATGTGGCCCAGTTTTCCACATTTATAACAAACTACATTGGCATAACTTGCTCTGACACTACTTGCTCCGCCATTACTCGTTCCGACACCATTTGTTCCTTTCGTTCTGTTAACCCCTGGTCCGTAGACCTCACACTTTACCGTGCTATGACCATTTCTTTTACACTTGTTGCAAAATTTGGTGCAGAACCCCGAGTGATACTTTTCACACCTTTGGCATAGCTGCTTCTGATTGTTGTTGTTGTTGCGGTTGTTATTGTTGTTGGGATGATTGTTGTAGTTGCTGTTGTTGTTGTTGTTGTTGTTGTTGTTGTTGGGCCGTTTGTTGTAGTTGCGATTGATGTTGCGATTGTTGGGATAATTGTTGCGATTATTGCTGTAATTGCTGTTGTTGTTGTATTGGTGATTCTTATCACCGTTTTCCTCCCACTTTCTTTTGACTTGCTTCACATTGGCCTCTTCAGCAGTCTGTTCTTTAATTCTTTCTTCAATCTGGTTCACTAGTTTGTGAGCCATTCTACATGCCTGTTGTATGGAGGTGGGCTCGTGTGAACTTATATCTTCTTGGATTCTTTCCGGTAATCCTTTCACAAACGCGTCGATCTTCTCTTCCTCATCTTCGAACGCTCCCGGACACAATAGGCATAATTCTGTGAATCGTCTTTCGTACGTGGTAATATCAAATCCTTGGGTTCGTAACCCTCTAAGTTATGTCTTGAGCTTATTGACCTCGGTTCTGGGACAGTACTTCTCGTTCATCAAGTGCTTGAATGCTGACCACGGTAGTGCGTAAGCATCATCTTGTCCCACTTGCTCTAGATAGGTATTCCACCATGTTAACGCAGAACCTGTGAAAGTATGCGTAGCGTACTTTACTTTGTCCTCTTCAGTACACTTACTTATGGCAAACACCGATTCGACCTTCTCGGTCCACCGTTTCAATCCTTTCGGTCCTTCGGTTCCATCAAATTCCAAAGGTTTGCAGGCAGTGAATTCTTTGTAGGTGCATCCTACACGATTTCCTGTACTGCTAGATCCAAGGTTATTGTTGGTATGTAGCGCAGCCTGTACTGCGGCTATGTTTGAAGCTAGAAAAGTACGGAATTCCTCTTCATTCATATTCACGGTGTGTCGAGTAGTCGGTGCCATTTCCTTCAAAATAGTCAAATGGAACAAGTTAATCATACAGAATATTAAGAGTAGTTAATAGTATTTCGTAGCATAATATGAACTCATTTATAAAAGCTTTTTCTTCATATTAGCGTTTTATAAGTTAAATTCGGGTAGTACCTACCCGTTAAGTTCATACTTAATAGCTAATATACAATTCAACTACTACAATTCTATATGAAAAACTGAATATAATAATATTTCGCGTTCAAACTTTTATACAATATTTTACAAACTTACAATACCGCTTATTTTACATAAAGCATGAAATATAGCACACAATAACTTTGATACAAGATAGTTGTGAAGATAATTCTAGCTAGTACACAAGTCGTTCAGCAAGGGCAATAAAGACACATAATTCATACGTCCAGAAACAAGTCATGCATTCTGGTTTTACTAGGACTACTTCCCATCCTTGGTCTTGTGGAACATAACCGTTATGGCCGTTGATAAGACAGCGTGTTGTAACGTCGTCAAAGGGACAAGGGTTACGTAATGTCCAACAGTCCCGTAACAATCTAAAAACCTTGTTTCTCACCCCAACTACTGAGTCCGTTACTTGTGGAAATGTTTTGTTTAATAATTGTAGCCCGATGTTCTTGTTCTCACTTTGGTGAGAAGCGAACATTACTAAACCGTAAGCATAACATGCTTCTTTATGTTACATGTTAGCCGCTTTTTCTAAATCATGAAGTCCTACGTTCAGATACATTGAGTCAAAATAATTTCTTAACCCGTTGCGTAAAATAGCACTTGGGTTCCCCGCAATATATGCGTCAAAGTAAACACATCGTAACTTATGGGTTTCCCAATGTGATATCCCCCATCTTTCAAACGAAAGTCTCTTATAAAGCAAGGCATTCTTGGAACGTTCTTCGAATGTCTTACAAACTGATTTCACCATAAATAGTTGTGCCGAAGAATTCTGATCGACTCTAGACAAGATTTCATCAATCATGTCTCCGGGTAGGTCTCTTAAAATATTGGGTTGTCTACCCATTTTGTGTTTTTATACTGTAAAATAGACAAGAGTTACATTCATAAAAAAAATACTTATTAATACAAGCAATTTTTACATATATCATAAAGCATAAGCACACTATATTATATATTACACCATACGAATACAACTATCTTATTCCGACTCGCTCGTTTCTTCTTCTTCGGTTTTGGTTCATTTTGCCAAGTTTCTAGGGATATATGATGTTCCCCTAATACTAGCTGTCGTTTTCCACAACGGTTTAGAAAAACCTGGTGGTTTAGAGGTTCCCGGATCATTGTTACAACTTAAGGACTTCGAGGGTTGACGATACATATAAAGTTCATCGGGGTTGGAATTAGATTTCTCTATTTTTATGCCCTTTCCCTTATTATTTTCTTTTGCCTTTTTAAATTCAGTTGGGGTAATTTCTATAACATCATCGGAATTCTCGTCGGAATCCGATTCATCGGAGAATTGGTAATCCTCCCAATATTTTGCTTCCTTGGTGGAAACACCATTGACCATAATTAACCTTGGTCGGTTGGTTGAGGATTTTCTTTTACTTAACCGTTTTATTATTTCCCCCACCGGTTCTATTTCCTCATCCGGTTCCTCCTCTTCCGGTTCTGATTCTTCTTCCGGTTCTGATTCATCTTCCGGTTCCTCTTCGGAAACTTGTGAATCAGTCCAATATATATTCGAATCTTCGTTATTATTAGGTGAGTCAATGGGATTTGTGCTAGAGGTAGACATCTATCACACAATATCAAACATGTTAAGAGATTAATATATCACATAATATATACATGTTAATAATATATAGTTTCCAACAAAAATGTTAAGCAATCATTTTTAAAGAAAACACGGTCGAAGTCCAGACTCACTAATGCATCCTAACAAACTCGATAAGCCACATTAATGCAAATTTTCTGGTTCTCTAAGACCAACCCTCGGATACCAACTGAAATGTCCCGTTCATAATGATTATAAACGTTCCATATTAATTGATTTCGTTGCGAGGTTTTGACCTCTATATGAGACGTTTTTCAAAGACTGCATTCATTTTTAAAACAACCATAACCTTTATTTTATAAATAAAGGTTTAAAAAGCTTTACGTAGATTATCAAATAATGATAATCTAAAATATCCTGTTTACACACGACCATTACATAATGGTTTACAATACAAATATGTTACATCGAAATCAGTTTCTTGAATGCAGTTTTTACACAATATCATACAAACATGGAATCCAAATCTTGTCCTTATTTTAGTATGCAACAGCGGAAGCTCTTAGTATTCACCTGAGAATAAACATGCTTTAAACATCAACAAAAATGTTGGTGAGTTATAGGTTTAACCTATATATATCAAATCATAACAATAGACCATCATTCCGGGACACCCTTCAGATATGATATAAATTTCGAAGTACTAAAGCATCCGATACTTTGGATGGGGTTTGTTAGGCCCAATATATCTATCTTTAGGATTCGCGTCAATTAGGGTGTCTGTTCCCTAATTCTTAGATTACCAGACTTAATAAAAAGGGGCATATTCGATTTCGATAATTCAACCATAGAATGTAGTTTCACGTACTTGTGTCTATTTTGTAAATCATTTATAAAACCTGCATGTATTCTCATCCCAAAAATATTAGATTTTAAAAGTGGGACTATAACTCACTTTCACATATTTTTACTTCGTCGGGAAGTAAGACTTGGCCACTGGTCGATTCATGAACGTATAACAAATATGTACATATATATCAAAGTATATTCAAAATATATTTACAACACTTTTAATACATTTTGATGTTTTAAGTTTATTAAGTCAGCTGTCCTTGTTAGTAACCTACAACTAGTTGTCCAACGTTAGATGTACAGAAAAAAAAATTGATATATATTATCTTGAATCAATCCACGACCCAGTGTATACACGTCTCAGGCTAGATCACAACTCAAAGTATATATATTTTTGGAATCAACCTCAACCCTGTATAGCTAACTCCCACATTACTGCATATAGAGTGTCTATGGTTGTTCCAAATAATATATACACATGGGTCGATATGATATGTCAAAACATTTGCATACGTGTCTATGGTATCCCAAGATTACATAATATATTAGAATACATGTATAATACAATATAAGTTAGCTAGGATATGATTAATATAGATTTGTTACCAATTTTCACGTTGCTACAACAAGAAAAATTATCCAATTTTGTTTTACCCATAACTTCTTCATTTTAAATCCGTTTTGAGTGAATCAAATTGCTATGGTTTCATATTGAACTCTATTTTATGAATCTAAACAGAAAAAGTATAGGTTTTTAGTCGAAAATATAAGTTACAAGTCACTTTTGTAAAGGTAGTCATTTCAGTCGAAAGAACGACGTCTAGATGACCATTTTAGAAAACATACTTCCACTTTGAGTTTAACCATGATTTTTGGATATAGTTTCATGTTCATAAGAAAAATCATTTTCCCAAAAGAACAACTTTTAAATCAAAGTTTATCATAGTTTTTAATTAACTAACCCAAAACAGCCCGCGGTGTTACTACGACGGCGTATGTCCGGTTTTACAGTGTTCTTCGTGTTTCCAGGTTTTAAATCATTAAGTTAACATATCATATAGATATAGAACATGTGTTTAGTTGATTTTAAAAGTCAAGTTAGAAGGATTAACTTTTTGTTTGCGAACAAGTTTAGAATTAACTAAACTATGTTCTAGTGATTACAAGTTTAAACCTTCGAATAAGATAGTTTTATATGTATGAATCGAATGATGTTATGAACATTATTACTACCTCAAGTTTTCTGGATAAAGCTACTGGAAATGAGAAAAATGGATCTAGCTTCAAAGGATCCTTGGATGGCTTGTATTAGAAAGATATCTTACTGTAAATAATAAAGATTTCTTGAGGTTGGATGATCACTCTACAAGATTGGAAGTAAGCTAGCAAACTTGGAAGTATTCTTGATTTTATGAAACTAGAACTTGTAGAATTTATGAAGAACACTTAGAACTTGAAGATAGAACTTGAGAGAGATTAATTAGATGAAGAAAATTGATGAATGAAAGTGTTTGTTGGTGTTTTTAGTCGTTGGTGTATGGATTAGATATAAAGGATATGTAATTTTGTTTTCATGTAAATAAGTCATGAATGATTACTCATATTTTTGTAATTTTATGAGATATTTCATGCTAGTTTCCAAATGATGGTTCCTACATGTGTTAGGTGACTCACATGGGCTGCTAAGAGCTAATCATTGGAGTGTATATACCAATAGTACATACATCTAAAAGCTGTGTATTGTACGAGTACGAATACGGGTGCATACGAGTAGAATTGTTGATGAAACTGAACGAGGATGTAATTGTAAGAATTTTTGTTAAGTAGAAGTATTTTAATAAGTATCTTGAAGTCTTTAAAAAGTGTATGAATACATATTAAAATACTACATGTATATACATTTTAACTGAGTCGTTAAGTCATCGTTAGTCGTTACATGTAAGTGTTGTTTTGAAACCTTTAGGTTAACGATCTCGTTAAGTGTTGTTAACCCAATGTTTATAATATCAAATGAGATTTTAAATTATTATATTATCATGATATTATGATGTATAAATATATCTTAATATGATATATATACATTAAATGTCGTTACAACGATAATCGTTACATATATGTCTCGTTTCAAAATCATTAAGTTAGTAGTCTTGTTTTTACATATGTAGTTCATTGTTAATATACTTAATGATATGTTTACTTATCATAATATCATGTTAACTATATATATATATCCATATATATGTCATCATATAGTTTTTACAAGTTTTAACGTTCGTGAATCACCGGTCAACTTGGATGGTCAATTGTCTATATGAAACCTATTTCAATTAATCAAGTCTTAACAAGTTTGATTGCTTAACATGTTGGAAACACTTAATCATGTAAATAACAATTTCATTTAATATATATATATATATAAACATGGAAAAGTTCGGGTCACTAGAGACCACAGCCCCGATTCTATCTTTACCTGAAGGTACTGACGATTTTGTTGTTTACTGCGATGCCTCAAAGCAAGGCTTTGGTTGTGTTTTAATGCAACGTAAAAAGGTTATTGCCTACGCATCTAGACAGTTGAAGAAACACGAGTAGAACTATACAAAACATGACCTTGAGTTAGGTGCCGTGGTATTTGCATTAAAGATATGGAGACATTATCTATATAGTACCCAGTTTACGGTGTACACTGACCATAAAAGTCTTCGACTCATCTTTGATCAAAAACAGCTGAATATGAGGCAAAGCCGATGGCTCGAGTTATTGAACGATTATGACTGTAAGATGGAATATCATCCTGGCAAGGCAAACGTAGTTGCTGATGCCCTTAGTCGAAAAGACGATGTTAAACGTGTTCGTGCCTTAAACCTGAAAATCAAATCAAATCTTATATCACGAATCTGCGAAGCTCAACTGGAAGCTATTAAACCAACACTTATCGAAAGTGAAGGACCTATCGGTTTCGAGAACTAACTCCAAGTGAAAGCTAATGGTACACGGTACTTTGGCAACAGAATTTGGGTTCCTCGCTTCGGTAATCTCCGTGAACTAGTCTTGGATGAAGCGCATAAGACTAGGTATTCTATTCATCCGGGTTCCAGTAAGATGTACCACGATGTGAAGGAATTCTACTGGTGGCCTAATATGAAAGCCGATATTGCTACTTATGTTAGTAATTGTCTCACTTGTTTGAAAGTCAAGGCTGAACATCAAAAGCCTTCTGGTCTGTTGACACAACCCGATATTCCGCAGTGAAAGTGGGAATGTATCGTTATGGACTTTATTACTAAATTGCTCAAGACTTCTAGTGGCAATGATACTATATGGGTTATATTAGATCATCTTACTAAATCTGCTCATTTCTTACCGATCAAGGAGACCGACAAGATGGAGAGATTGTCACAACTGTATATCAAAGAAATTGTCTCTCGTCATGGTGTTCCTATATCAATCATATCCGATCGCGACAGTAGATTCACTTCCAGATTCTGGAAATCCTTACAAACTGCTCTTGGAACTCAACTCGACATGAGTACTGCTTATCATCCACAAACAGATGGTCAAAGTGAACGAACCATTCAAACATTGGAAGATATGCTTCGCGCTTGTGTTATCGACTTCGGCAAAGGCTGGGATAGACATTTGCCTTTGGTTGAATTCTCTTACAATAATAGTTACCACTCAAGTATTAAGGCTGCACCTTTTGAGGCCTTATACGGACGAAAATGTAGATCCCCACTGTGCTGGGATGAATTAGAGGATAGACAGTTAACTGGTCCTGAAATCATACACGAGACAACCGAAAAAATAGTTCAGATTAAGAAACGAATAGAAACTGCCCGCAGCCGACAGAAGAGCTATGCTAATAAAGGTCGGAAAGATTTGGAATTCCAAGTTGGTGACAAAGTCATGTTGAAAATATCCCCTTGGAAAGGCGTCGTTCGTTTTGGTAAACGAAGCGAACTAAGTTCGCGTTTTGTTGGACCCTTCAAGATTACTGAAAGGATCGGACCCGTGGCTTATCGATTAGAATTACCTGCTGAACTTAGCAGCGTACACAACGTATTTCATGTCTCGAATCTTAAAAAGTGTCTCGCTGATGACACTCTCGTTATTCCTTTGGATGACATTCGCATTGATGATAAAATGCACTTCATAGAGGAACCCGTAGAAGTCATGGACCGATCTGCTAAACGCTTAAAACAAAGCACCATACATATTGTTAAGATCCGTTGGAATTCACGACGTGGCCCCGAGTATACCTGGGAACGTGAACACCAAATGAAATAGAAATATCCCCATATCTTCTCAACCGCTGATGCATCCGAGAAGTCTACCTAAAACTTCGGGACGAAGTTTTTATTAACGGGGAGGTACTGTAACAACCCTCACTTTTTGACTTCTAAATTTACCGAATTAACCCTAGGGTTATATGTCTGACTATATGTATTAAGGGTTGTTATATACAATTAAATATTGACCGAATAGTAATTTTTAGTCAACAATGTACGCTTAAATAAATAATATATTATTAATTTATATAATTTGACATAATTTAACTAAGTATATAAACTTTGTATCACTTTTATTATTTAGTTAATGTATTATATATTTAACTATATAATAAATCCAATTATATATAAATGTAATAATATTTACAAACTTACTAAAACTATAGTTTAATAATTAAAATCATAATTATTATTAAAAATACAAAATACTGAATTATTAATTATTTTTATGCAAAATTTGTATTAATTAATTAAAAAAAATAAAAATAAAATAAAATAAAATATTATTGACAAATATTCTTGGAAAAGCATTAAATCAATTTGTTTATTTATATAAAAAAAACCCTTAAAATAAATGAAAAAAAATAAATAAATAAATAAATTACTTTTTAATTAAAAATTGTAATGGAAAAACTAATTTTATTATTTTATTTTGTGCATTATCCCATGACCTAACATTTAATACTTTTTAATTTTAAAATCCCATTAAGAATTAAAATATTTCTTTTTCTTTTAATTATTTTATTCTTTTTACCTAATTTTTTCAAGTATAAATATCCCTCATTTCTCATTCAAACTCACACCAAAATTTCTCTCATTCTCTCTTTGAAGAATTACTACTAGTAAGTATTCTTTTCTTACTTTTTATTTTTTTTACTTTTTACTTTTTACTTTTTACTTTTTACTGCGGTTATTATTTTTACCGAAACATGTAAATAATGTTATAAATTATATGCAATTAAAAATAAAATAAATAACATGTATACACTATTACTATTACTAGCACCTATAACCTACTACTTATATTGTAACATAAAAACATTTTGGGATATGTATTAGAGATGTATAGATCTTCGAACTTTCGTGACGAATGGTTTCTATGAGATTCTAGGCAGAGGGTTTGGATTTTCGATTTAAAGGGTCCTATGGCTCAAGCCCCTAGATCTAAATTAGCCATTCGAAGGGAAAGGGGTGATTGGAAGCTTATCTAATACGGCAAGTATCCTAAAATGGAAAACACTGATAAAAGTAGAAACTCTCTAGTCATAGAAACTTAGTAAAATAAGAAACTTTCTAAAAATAGAAACTTTATAAAAATAGTAACTTACTAGGAATAGAAACTTAGTAAAACAAACACATACTTAAACTTAAACATGGGCAAAACACTTAACTACTCTTAAATGTCAATAGGTTGACTTTCCTGCTCACTCGTTCAACTCTTTATTTCGAGGAATAACTCTCTCTCTACTTACTAAGGTGAATTCATAGCCCCTCTTTAATTGCTAGCAAACTTACTTACTTTTACTTGGGGTGAGACACATGCTGTTTTTACTTTTTACACTTTAGACACAAGTACCAAACTGTTAAACTATGCTATACCCGGCTATGTCCGACTAAGTCCCTACAGTGATATTTTTAATTGCTGCTGCATGCTTAATTATTGGGGGTAGGCCTATCGGGAGTAACGTCCCCGATACATTTGACTAAGTCTTTGTATTACTTAATAATGAAATTAAACCGACAAGGACAGACACAACTTGTCATGGGGCAAACTTAAACGTTTAGTCTAAATATCACGCATTGGCATAACTTTTTGATCCTGCGGGAGATCAACTTTACAAACTAAATCTTGTGGTCTAAAACAACGACAAACTTTTTGTTAAACCTATGAACTTCACTCAACCTTTTTGGTTGACACTTTAGCATGTTTTATCTCAAGTTCTGTTTGATTCAAGCTCTTATACTTACCGCTTATGTGATGCTACTTGGACATAGGATCAAGAGATATCGCATTTATTACTTCTGCATGTGAATATTTACGATATTGTTATTCCTGTCATTGTAACGACATTTCATTTTCCGCTGCGTACTCATTAAAGTTAAATTCATCATTTAGTATTGTTCTCGTTTATTATAATATGTTGGTATGTTTTGATATTAATGACGTTCCTTCCAGACCCTATTGGGAGGATGTTACACATATATATACAGGTAATTACGTATTCTGTTATATAATACAATCACGTTAAATTATTATCTGATATTAAAGTTTTGATTGGTACGAAGGTAATCAGAAATAAGAATGGATTCAGTTTCACATAACTATCAAGCTTTATTGAATTTGTTTTCTGTCTTGAAACTGGATTCCCATCGATCTCATTATCACAACAAACAAACTTGATCAAATCAAGTTGTTAAATATCAATAGAAAACGTATGAATCCGTTACACTTCATTTTCTACTTTATCTATTTTTGTTTGTTCCTTCCTGGCTCGAATACTTCTGTCGACAACCATCATCACCTTTCTCCTTATATATGATATACATACATGTTACATTACAGAAGGAGAGAGATATTACCATGAACTACTGCAACACTTGGAGCGCCATTACTCAACAACTACGCCCTATTACTACAATCATCATCAAGACCTTCATGACCCACGATCATTGCTAACGCTCTTCGTTTATGTTCAACGCAAACACCCAATCAACACCATTAACTATGCTTCATTATTTCTAGTGCTCAATGTAAATCACAGACCCAAACACCTTTGAACTGCTACGCGTGCGTTCTCTATATTTCTGTTTCTTTTGGTATTGTTGAACTGCTACGCTGCTAAATGTTTGGCTTTAAATATGAATACTGCCGTTCTTTTGCCTCTTTTATTAATTATATATGGTGATGAAAAGGATAAGTAAACAATAAATTTCATTGATTCGATGATTAAAGAATCCTTTATGAGTTGTAAAGGAGATACACTCACCATTACTTTATACAAAATATTATTAGGTGTCGGTAAATAATCCTTATGTTTATAATAATGTCGATGAGGTAATGATGATGATTTGATGATGCGATTATAATAATAACCACTAGAGTCTTGTTTCTGTTAATCATTATTTTTTTTTACATCTACATACAACAGCTGAAGTCGTATATATCTTGGGTTTTATTTTCTTTTTTTTTTAAACGGGTTATAGGAGCGATGGGCTGTGTTACACAATTAATTTTCAGTTAGGCCATAAAGCCTTTGTGTCATTAGGCCGAGAGCCTGTTAGACTTTGTTGATTGGGCTACTGCATATCACGTTCCTATCTAATTTCCAAACAACCTATGGTAACGTTTAGATGATGAAAAGAATCGATACTCAATGATACGTAATCGATGATTGATAAAGATGATCATATGTGTTTTAAATTGAAGAGAAAAAAAAAAAGAGGAATGGAAACAGATAGGATCGGGTTAAATAAATTAAGATCCTAGTTTTAATCAGAAAAGCGGAGACAGAGGAATGGTTTAAGTTGTTATCAGGTTAGCGGGACGTCGCGGGTTCAATCCCGGACTTGAGCATTTTTTTTAGGGCTACTCCTTTGAGGTAGTTATTACAAATACTCTTATTATTATTATTTCATCATCATTATTATTATTATTATTATTATTATTATTATTATTATTATTATTATTATCATTAATATTAAAAATTAACATTATAATTAAAATTATTACTATCATTATTATTATTTTCATTAACATGATTTTTATATAATCTTTTTTACATTATCGTATTGCTATCAAAGTTATTATTTTCATTATCACTATTAAGATTATTATTATTAATTTACTAAATAAATATTATATATATAAGAAAAATATATTTATTACATATAACATAATTATAGTGATATTTATAATAAATACTAATTATTTATCTAAAGTATATAAAATAAATATAGTTAATTAAGTTATTAATGAAACATATAAGTTTACTAAAATAACAATTAATAAATAAATTATTCGGTTACGATTATATGTGTTAATATATATAAATGATATAGGTTCGCGAATCCGAGGCTAACCTTGCATTGTTCAGTTCCGTCGTATGCATATTTTTACTACAAAATATCGTATTGTGAGTTTCATTTGCTCCCTTTTACTCTTTACATTTTTGGGACTGAGAATACATGCGCTGTTTTTATAACTGTTTTGTTAAATGCTTTTGAAATATATTTTAAACTGCGAATACATGAAATGCTTTTATAAATGTTTAACGAGATATACACAAGCAAAACATTCCTCGAATGAATTATTATGCAGACAGAAGTTCTGTTGATTATTATTGAATTATATGGACATGATAATTGCCACCAATTGATGAATATATTTTCCCCTGATTATTATTGCTTGGTAACCTAAGAATTAGAATCGGGTATGGCCCTAATTCACGCGAATCCTAAAGGTAGCTACCGGGTTTAACACCCCCACCCAGAATGTTTACTAGACGGAAGAGCTAGTGGGCGTGGTGTTTAGTACTTCAAAGTTTATATATTATACAGACTAGATGTTCTGTTTTTGGGGATATTATTGATGCGCATTATATGTTAAGGTCGGTTACCAAGCCAAGCAATGAATGCAAAGTGAATGTTATGTATCGAGAGAATGATTTTATACACAGGTTATGTGTATGTTATTTTTGTGCACGAGATATGTGTACGGTTATTAAAAATCGCGAGGCAATCTACGGGGGAGAAAAGGATACGAACCTACTCTGCTAAGCATTATGAAAAATGGTTTCGTACACGAGATAGGTGTACTATATTTAAAATCTTGTGGTCTATCAACATGATAAATTTTATTGTTTATGATAAATTTATGAACTCACCAACCTTTTCGTTGACACTTTAAAGCATGTTTATTCTCAGGTATGAAAGAAATCTTTCACTGTGCATTTGCTCATTTTAGAGATATTACTTGGAGTCATTCATGACATATTTCAAAATACGTTGCATTCGAGTCGTTGAGTTCATCAAGAATATTATTAAGTCATTTATAGTTGGATATATTATGAAATGGTATGCATGCCGTCAACTTTCGATGTGATGAAAGTTTGTCTTTTAAAAACGAATGCAATGTTTGTAAAATATATCATTTAGAGGTCAAGTACCTCGCAATGAAATCAATTATTGTGAATCGTTTATAATAGGTATGAACGGGTCATTTCAGTTGGTATCAGAGCGATGGTCTTAGCGAACCAGGTCTTGCATCAGTGTGTTTAACTGATAGTTGTTAAGATGCATTAGTGAGTCAGGACTTTGACCGTGTCTGCATGTCAAAAGTTTTGCTTTTCATTTCTAGTCGAAAATCAGCTGCTTATCATCCTTAGGAAATTACCTGCTTATCATTCTTAGTCTAGACACATCTTACTGCTTTGATTGCATGAATAGTGTATAGACAAAATTCATATCTTAGCGTATCTGATAATTCATATCTTAGCGCTTCTGTTACTGTAGACTTGTCTGACACGTTTCCTTAATTCCCTCCGTAAACTACGGGATACTCTATACTATACTTATAGGTATTAGGTATTCTATGTAATTAGAATATCATCCGATACTCGGAAATCATTTCATATCGAAAATCCTTTATCTAACCGTGCAAGATGAATTCTGCAACCAGTTCAAGTTCCTCGGATTTCAACAGCTATTCCGATATGGATTTCCACTCGAGCTCCGAAAGCAGTGTAACCGGAATGGATCAACCAATCAGCCATCATCAATTCTGGATGAATTGGGGATGGGTTCATAGTCGACTTAATCAATGAAGATGAGAATAAGTCGATTCTTTCCACCAACCATATTGCTCTCTTGGCGAAGAACCTGAAGCACTTACTGGTGAACCAGTCCGAAACACCATTTTCACTCTCATTTCCGGATAGCTCGCAACAATTACGTAATACCTACTAATCTAAACCTTATTCATCCACTCGTTCCAACCACCCATCATCCCGGAGTAATAGAAGAAGTCAACGAGCTTCGCGCTCGAGTAGTGACTTTGGAAAATATGGTGCAAAACGTACCAGCTTCAGCAATATTACCAGCACCAACAGTACCACCAACATCAATACCAGTACCACCAATAATACAAGCCTCAATAAAACATGCCTCAACATCACAAACTATACATCGAGCATAATCTTCATTCTACATATTATTCTACATCGATTATCTTCGTTCTACATCTTGTTCTAGATCGATTATTTTTGTTTTACATATCGTTCTACATCATTTATCTTTGTTCTACATGACGATTATGTAATCTCTAATGTTTTAGAGATTATATATTCTAGTTCTAACCGTAAATCTGATGAGATTAATGTCATATTAACTCATTAAATCCATGAATTATATCTGAAGAAAATATATGTGTATATATATTTTCATAAAAGATTGTAATTAAAAATTCTTTTGTACAAACTGTTAATGGTGAAAATATTTTAACGGGTAGGTAATACTCGAGGAATATTTAGTTTTCCCATTAATAAGTTACACTGTACATTCTTCAATTCAGATTCAGCAGTCATTAACAAAACTGCCCAAATCCACACATATACGTATCCGTTCAGCAAAGAACAACAAATTTCATTCAAATGCAATTTCACATTCGGATTTTGACCAATCATAATCTAAGTCAAGATTTGACAAGTGGCATAATGAAGAAAATTAATGGACAAAATAAAATCGATTAGTAACCAACTAATTAACTACGTAAAACTTTAAACCTATACTAACCTTAGACAATTAAAAAGTATTAAAAGAGTAGGAAATATTAATTATAACATTTTTTATTTAAAATATCATTCATAAGTTACATCTACTACAGTTAAATATTTTCTCAAGTTTGCCACTTGATTTCATCCTAAACATCATTTGTATCTTGACGATTATTTTTTTACGATCAAACCCTTCAAATTCTTGAAATACCTCGGATTGATCACCAACGATTCAATTATGATAACTTTGAATGCTGATGAAGCAACAAAACTGTAGATGGTCTTAATGGCCAAAAGTTTAATGTTAAAGAATGGAGTGTTGAAAACACTCAATAGAAAATTGGTACTGGAAAACAGATTATGCAAAACTATAAAGGAGACTGAGGATAAATCACAAGGACTAAACCTGTACATAACGAATTCAGATAATTCTGTACTCGATGAAATCCTTAGAAAATATCTTGCTCCGAGGTCATGTTAAAATCTTGCGGAAAATCTTTCTTCATCAACCTTCGAACTTTGAAATTCCAAAATATCATCATAAATATCTTCGATATTTTTGAGGATATTTTCATAAATATTCTCGTCCAAAATTATATACCTCTTCGTGCTTTCTGTATTCCATTATATTGGAAACTTCTGTAAAATCTAAATATAAATTACGAATGAATTCTGGAGAAGTGTTACGAATTTGAGCATGAGTTAGTATAATATAATGACGCCCGGCCAACGTGATTATATTACAGTAAGTCATGCTGGAAGTTCTAATGAAACATGATGATTCACAGATCATACCATCATCATGTGTCATGTTACACAACTCTTTCGTTCTATTTGAAATGTCCCATTCTTATTGATTAAAAACGTTCCATATTAATTGATTTCGTTGCGAGATTTTGACCTCTATATGAGACGTTTTTCAAAGACTACATTCATTTTTAAAACAAACCATAACCTTTATTTCATAGATAAAGGTTTTAAAAAGCTTTATGTAGATTATCAAATAATGATAATCTAAAATATCCTGTTTACACACGACCATTACATAATGGTTTACAATACAAATATGTTACAACAAAATAAGTTTCTTGAATGCAGTTTTTACACAATATCATACAAGCATGGACTCCAAATCTCGTCCTTATTTAAGTATGCGACAGCGGAAGCTCTTAATAATCACCTGAGAATAAACATGCTTAAAACGTCAACAAAAATGTTGGTGAGTTATAGGTTTAACCTATATATATCAAATCATAATAATAGACCACAAGATTTCATATTTCAATACAAATCCCATACATAGAGATAAAAATCATTCATATGGTGAACACCTGGTAACCGACATTAACAATATGCATATATAAGAATATCCCCATCATTCCGGGACACCCTTCGGATATGATATAAATTTCGAAGTACTAAAGCATCCGGTACTTTGGATGGGACTTGTTGGGCCCAATAGATCTATCTTTAGGATTCGCGTCAATTAGGGTGTCTGTTCCCTAATTCTTAGATTACCATACTTAATAAAAAGGGGCATATTCGATTTTGATAATTCAACCATAGAATGTAGTTTCACGTACTTGTGTCTATTTTGTAAATCATTTATAAAACCTGCATGTATTCTCATCCCAAAAATATTAGATTTTAAAAGTGGGACTATAACTCACTTTCACAAATTTTTACTTCGTCGGGAAGTAAGACTTGGCCACTGGTTGATTCACGAACCTATAACAATATATACATATATATCAAAGTATGTTCAAAATATATTTACAACACTTTTAATATATTTTGATGTTTTAAGTTTATTAAGTCAGCTGTCCTCGTTAGTAACCTACAACTAGTTGTCCACATTTAGATGTACAGAAATAAATCGATAAATATTATCTTGAATCAATCCACGACCCAGTGTATACGTATCTCAGTATTGATCACAACTCAAACTATATATATTTTGGAATCAACCTCAACCCTGTATAGCTAACTCCAACATTCACATATAGAGTGTCTATGGTTGTTCCGAAATATATATAGATGTGTCGACATGATAGGTCGAAACATTGTATACATGTCTATGGTATCTCAAGATTACATAATATACAATACAAGTTGATTAAGTTATGGTTGGAATAGATTTGTTACCAACTTTCACGTAGCTAAAAATGAGAAAAATTATCCAATCTTGTTTTACCCATAACTTCTTCATTTTAAATCCGTTTTGAGTGAATCAAATTGCTATGGTTTCATATTGAACTCTATTTTATGAATCTAAACAGAAAAAGTATAGGTTTATAGTCGGAAAAATAAGTTACAAGTCGTTTTTGTAAAGGTAGTCATTTCAGTCGAAAGAACGACGTCTAGATGACCATTTTAGAAAATATACTTCCACTTTGAGTTTAACCATAATTTTTGGATATAGTTTCATGTTCATAATAAAAATCATTTTCTCAGAATAACAACTTTTAAATCAAAGTTTATCATAGTTTTTAATTAACTAACCCAAAACAGCCCGCGGTGTTACTACGACGGCGTAAATCCGGTTTTACGGTGTTTTTCGTGTTTCCAGGTTTTAAATCATTAAGTTAGCATATCATATAGATATAGAACATGTGTTTAGTTGATTTTAAAATTCAAGTTAGAAGGATTAACTTTTGTTTGCGAACAAGTTTAGAATTAACTAAACTATGTTCTAGTGATTACAAGTTTAAACCTTCGAATAAGATAGCTTTATATGTATGAATCGAATGATGTTATGAACATCATTACTACCTTAAGTTGCTTGGATAAACCTACTGGAAAAGAGAAAAATGGATCTAGCTTCAACGGATCCTTGGATGGCTCGAAGTTCTTGAAGCAGAATCATGACACGAAAACAAGTTCAAGTAAGATCATCACTTGAAATAAGATTGTTATAGTTATAGAAATTGAACCAAAGTTTGAATATGATTATTACCTTGTATTAGAATGATAACCTACTGTAAGAAACAAAGATTTCTTGAGGTTGGATGATCACCTTACAATATTGGAAGTGAGCTAGCAAACTTGAAAGTAATCTTGATTTTATGTAACTAGAACTTGTAGAATATATGAAGAACACTTAGAACTTGAAGATAGAACTTGAGAGAGATCAATTAGATGAAGAAAATTGAAGAATAAAAGTGTTTTTAGGTGTTTTTGGTCGTTGGTGTATGGATTAGATATAAAGGATATGTAATTTTGTTTTCATGTAAATAAGTCATGAATGATTACTCATATTTTTGTAATTTTATGAGATATTTCATGCTAGTTGCCAAATGATGGTTCCCACATGTGTTAGGTGACTCACATGGGCTGCTAAGAGCTGATCATTGGAGTGTATATACCAATAGTACATACATCTAAAAGTTGTGTATTGTACGAGTACGAATACGGGTGCATACGAGTAGAATTGTTGATGAAACTGAACGAAGATGTAATTGTAAGCATTTTTGTTAAGTAGAAGTATTTTGATAAGTGTATTGAAGTCTTTCAAAAGTGTATAAATACATATTAAAACACTACATGTATATACATTTTAACTGAGTCGTTAATTCATCGTTAGTCGTTACATGTAAGTGTTGTTTTGAAACCTTTAGGTTAACGATCTTGTTGAATGTTGTTAACCCATTGTTTATTATAACAAATGAGATGTTAAATTGTTATATTATCATGATATTATGATATATAATATATCTCAGTATGATGTATATACAGTTAAATGTCGTTACAACGATAATCGTTACATATATGTCTCGTTTCGAAATCATTAAGTTAGTAGTCTTATTTTTACATATGTATTTCATTGTTAATACACTTAATAATATATTTACTTATCATTTAACATAATTAACCAAGTGTATCAATATCTTAATATGATTCATATGTACCTAGTAAGACGTTGTTATAACGATAATCGTTATATATATCGTTTTCGAGTTTCTTAAATTAATAGTCTCATTTTTATGTATATAACTCATTGTTAAAATACCTAATGAGATACATACTTATAATAAAAACATGTTAACTATATATATAACCATATATATGTCATCGTATAGTTTTTACAAGTTTTAACGTTCGTGAATCACCGGTCAACTTGGGTGGTCAATTGTCTATATGAAACATATTTCAATTAATCAAGTCTTAACAAGTTTGATTGCTTAACATGTTGGAAACATTTAATCATGTAAATATCAATCTCAATTAATATATATAAACATGGAAAAGTTCGGGTCACTACAGTACCTACCCGTTAAATAAATTTCATCCCGAAATTTTAAGCTGTTGAAGGTGTTGACGAATCTTCTGGAAATAGATGCGGGTATTTCTTCTTCATCTGATCTTCACGCTCCCAGGTGAACTCGGGTATTCTACGAGCATTCCATCGAACCTTAACAATTGGTATCTTGTTTTGCTTAAGTCTTTTAACCTCACGATCCATTATTTTGACGGGTTCTTCGATGAATTGAAGTTTTTCGTTGATTTGGATTTCATCTAACGGAATAGTGAGATCTTCTTTAGCAAAACATTTCTTCAAATTCGAGACGTGGAAAGTGTTATGTACAGCCACGAGTTGTTGAGGTAACTCAAGTCGGTAAGCTACTGGTCCGACACGATCAATAATCTTGAATGGTCCAATATACCTTGGATTTAATTTCCCTCGTTTACCAAATCGAACAACGCCTTTCCAAGGTGCAATTTTAAGCATGACCATCTCTCCAATTTCAAATTCTATATCTTTTCTTTTAATGTCAGCGTAGCTCTTTTGTCGACTTTGGACGGTTTTCAACCGTTGTTGAATTTGGATGATCTTCTCGGTAGTTTCTTGTATAATCTCCGGACCCGTAATCTGTCTATCCCCCACTTCACTCCAACAAATTGGAGACCTGCACTTTCTACCATAAAGTGCTTCAAACGGCGCCATCTCAATGCTTGAATGGTAGCTGTTGTTGTAGGAAAATTCTGCTAATGGTAGATGTCGATCCCAACTGTTTCCGAAATCAATAACACATGCTCGTAGCATGTCTTCAAGCGTTTGTATCATCCTTTCGCTCTGCCCATCAGTTTGTGGATGATAGGCAGTACTCATGTCTAGACGAGTTCCTAATGCTTGCTGTAATGTCTGCCAGAATCTTGAAATAAATCTACCATCCCTATCAGAGATAATAGAGATTGGTATTCCATGTCTGGAGACGACTTCCTTCAAATACAGTCGTGCTAACTTCTCCATCTTGTCATCTTCTCTTATTGGCAGTAAGTGTGCTGATTTGGTGAGACGATCAACTATTACCCAAATAGTATGAAAACCACTTGCAGTCCTTGGCAATTTAGTGATGAAATCCATGGTAATGTTTTCCCATTTCCATTCTGGGATTTCGGGTTGTTGAAGTAGACCTGATGGTTTCTGATGCTCAGCTTTGACCTTAGAACACGTCAAACATTCTCCTACGTATTTAGCAACATCGGCTTTCATACCCGGCCACCAAAAATATTTCTTGAGATCCTTGTACATCTTCCCCGTTCCAGGATGTATTGAGTATCTGGTTTTATGAGCTTCTCTAAGTACCATTTCTCTCATATCTCCAAATTTTGGTACCCAAATCCTTTCAGCCCTATACCGGGTTCCGTCTTCCTGAATATTAAGATGCTTCTCCGATCCTTTGGGTATTTCATCTTTTAAATTTCCCTCTTTTAAAACTCCTTGTTGCGCCTCCTTTATTTGAGTAGTAAGGTTATTATGAATCATTATATTCATAGATTTTACTCGAATGGGTTCTCTGTCCTTTCTGCTCAAGGCGTCGGCTACCACATTTGCTTTCCCCGGGTGGTAACAAATCTCAAAGTCATAATCATTCAACAATTCAATCCACCTACGCTGCCTCATATTCAATTGTTTCTGATTAAATATGTGTTGAAGACTTTTGTGGTCGGTATATATAATACTTTTGACCCCATATAAGTAGTGCCTCCAAGTCTTTAATGCAAAAACAACCGCGCCTAATTCCAAATCATGCGTCGTATAATTTTGCTCGTGAATCTTCAATTGTCTAGACGCATAAGCAATCACCTTCGTCTGTTGCATTAATACACAACCGAGACCTTGCTTTGATGCATCACAATAAATCACAAAATCATCATTCCCTTCAGGCAATGACAATATAGGTGCTGTAGTTAGCTTTTTCTTCAATAACTGAAACGCTTTCTCTTGTTCATCATTCCATTCAAATTTCTTCCCTTTATGCGTTAATGCAGTCAAGGGTTTTGCTATTCTGGAAAAGTCTTGGATGAACCTTCTGTAGTAACCAGCTAGTCCTAAAAACTGGCGTATGTGTTTCGGAGTTTTCGGGGTTTCCCACTTTTCAACAGTTTCTATCTTTGCCGGATCCACCTTAATACCTTCTTTATTCACTATGTGACTGAGGAATTGAACTTCTTCCAACCAAAATGCACACTTTGAAAACTTAGCGTACAATTCTTCCTTCCTCAATACTTCTAACTCCTTTCTCAAATGTTCACCGTGTTCTTGGTCATTCTTTGAGTAAATAAGTATGTCATCAATGAAAACAATGACAAACTTGTCAAGGTATGGTCCACACACTCGGTTCATAAGGTCCATGAACACAGCTGGTGCATTAGTTAAACCAAACGGCATGACCATAAACTCGTAATGACCGTAACGTGTTCTGAAAGCAGTCTTTGGAATATCATCTTCTTTCACCCGCATTTGATGATATCCGGAACGTAAGTCAATCTTTGAATAAACAGACGAGCCTTGTAGTTGATCAAATAAGTCGTCGATTCTCGGTAGTGGGTAGCGGTTCTTGATGGTAAGTTTGTTCAACTCTCGGTAGTCGATACACAACCTGAATGTACCATCTTTCTTCTTGACAAACAAAACAGGAGCTCCCCACGGTGATGTGCTTGGTCGAATGAAACCACGCTCTAAAAGTTCTTGTAATTGGCTTTGCAGTTCTTTCATCTCGCTGGGTGCGAGTCTGTAAGGAGCACGAGCTATTGGTGCAGCTCCTGGTACAAGATCTATTTGAAATTCAACGGATCGATGTGGGGGTAATCCCGGTAATTCTTTCGGAAATACATCGGGAAATTCTTTTGCAATGGGAACATCATTGATGCTCTTTTCTTCAGTTTGTACTTTCTCGACGTGTGCTAGAACAGCATAGCAACCTTTTCTTATTAGTTTTTGTGCCTTCAAATTACTAATAAGATGTAGCTTCGTGTTGCCCTTTTCTCCGTACACCATTAAGGGTTTTCCTTTTTCTCGTATAATGCGAATTACATTTTTGTAACAGACGATCTCTGCTTTCACTTCTTTCAACTAGTCCATACCGATTATCACATCAAAACTCCCTAACTCTACTGGTATCAAATCAATCTTAAATGTTTCGCTAACCAGTTTAATTTCTCGATTCCGACATATATTATCTGCTGAAATTAATTTACCATTTGCTAATTCGAGTAAAAATTTACTATCCAAAGGCGTCAATGGACAACTTAATTTAGCACAAAAATCTCTACTCATATAGCTTCTATCCGCACCCGAATCAAATAAAACGTAAGCAGATTTATTGTCAATAAGAAACGTACCCGTAACAAGCTCCGGGTCTTCATGTGCCTCTGCCGCATTAATATTGAAAACTCTTCCACGGCCTTGTCCATTCGTATTCTCCTGGTTCGGGCAATTTCTAATAATGTGGCCCGGTTTTCCACATTTATAACAAACTACATTGGCATAACTTGCTCCGACACTACTTGCTCCGCCATTACTCGTTCCGACAACATTTGTTCCTTTCGTTCTATTAACCCCTGGTCCGTAGACCTCACACTTCGCCGTGATATGACCATTTCTTTTACACTTGTTGCAAAATTTGGTGCAGAACCCCGAGTGATACTTTTCACACCTTTGGCATAGCTGCTTCTGATTGTTGTTGTTGTTGCGGTTATTATTGTTGTTGGGATGATTGTTGTAGTTGCTGTTGTTGTTGTTGTTGTTGTTGTTGGGTCGTTTGTTGTAGTTGCGATTGATGTTGCGATTGTTGGGATAATTGTTGCGATTATTGTTGTAATTGCTGTTGTTGTTGTATTGGTGATTCTTATCACCGTTTTCCTCCCACTTTCTTTTGACTTGCTTCACATTGGCCTCTTCAGCAGTCTGTTCATTAATTCTTTCTTCAATCTGGTTCACTAGTTTGTGAGCCATTCTACATGCCTGTTGTATAGAGGCGGGCTCGTGTGAACTTATATCTTCTTGGATTCTTTCTGGTAATCCTTTCACAAATGCGTCGATCTTCTCTTCCTCATCTTCGAATGCTCCCGAACACAATAGGCACAATTCTGTGAATCGTCTTTCGTACGTGGTAATATCAAATCCTTGGGTTCGTAACCCTCTAAGTTCTGTCTTGAGCTTATTGACCTCGGTTCTGGGACGGTACTTCTCGTTCATCAAGTGCTTGAATGCTGACCACGGTAGTGCGTACGCATCGTCTTGTCCCACTTGCTCTAGATAGGTATTCCACCATGTTAACGCAGAACCTGTGAAGGTATGCGTAGCGTACTTCACTTTGTCCTCTTCAGTACACTTACTTATGGCAAACACTGATTCGGCCTTCTCGGTCCACCGTTTCAATCCGATCGGTCCTTCGGTTCCATCAAATTCCAAAGGTTTGCAGGCAGTGAATTCTTTGTAGGTGCATCCTACACGATTTCCTGTACTGCTAGATCCAAGGTTATTGTTGGTATGTAGCGCAGCCTGTACTGCGGCTATGTTTGAAGCTAGAAAAGTACGGAATTCCTCTTCATTCATATTCACGGTGTGTCGAGTAGTCGGTGCCATTTCCTTCAAAATAGTCAAATGGAACAAGTTAATCATACAGAATATTAAGAGTAGTTAATAGTATTTCGTAGCATAATATGAACTCATTTATAAAAGCTTTTTCTTCATATTAGCGTTTTATAAGTTTAAATTCGGGTAGTACCTACCCGTTAAGTTCATACTTAGTAGCTAATATACAATTCAACTACTACAATTCTATATGAAAAACTGATTATAATAATATTTCGCGTTCAAACTTTTATACAATATTTTACAAACTTACAATACCGCTTATTTTACATAAAGCATGAAATATAGCACACAATAACTTTGATACAAGATAGTTGTGAAGATAATTCTAGCTAGTACACAAGTCGTTCAGCAAAGGCAATAAAGACACGTAATTCATACGTCCAGAAACAAGTCATGCATTCTGGTTTTACTAGGACTACTTCCCATCCTTGGTCTTGTGGAACATAACCGTTATGGTCGTTGATAAGACAGCGTGTTGTAACGTCGTCAAAGGGACGAGGGTTACGTAATGTCCAACAGTCCCGTAATAATCTAAAAACCTCATTTCTTACCCCAATTACCGACTCCGTCACTTGTGGAAACGTTTTGTTTAATAGTTGTAGCCCGATGTTCTTGTTCTCACTTTGGTGAGAAGCGAACATTACTAATCCGTAAGCATAACATGCTTCTTTATGTTGCATGTTAGCCGCTTTTTCTAAATCACGAAGTCCAATATTCGGATATATTGAGTCAAAATAATTTCTTAACCCGTTGCGTAAAATAGCATTTGGGTTCCCCGCAATATATGCGTCAAAGTAAACACATCGTAACTTATGGGTTTCCCAATGTGATATCCCCCATCTTTCAAACGAAAGTCTCTTATAAACCAAGACATTCTTGGAACGTTCTTCGAATGTCTTACAAACTGATCTCGCCTTAAATAGTTGTGCCGAGGAATTCTGGCCGACTCTAGACAAGATTTCATCAATCATGTCTCCGGGTAGGTCTCTTAAAATATTGGGTTGTCTATCCATTTTGTGTTTTTAAACTGTAAAATAGACAAGAGTTAGATTCATAAAAAAATACTTATTAATACAAGCAATTTTTACATATATCATAAAGCATAAGAACACTATATTACATATATTACACCACACGAATACAACTATCTTATTCCGACTTGCTCGTTTCTTCTTCTTCGGTTTTGGTTCGTTTTGCCAAGTTTCTAGGGATATATGATGCTCCCCTAATACTAACTGTCGTTTTCCACAACGGTTTAGAAAAACCTGGTGGTTTAGAGGTTCCCGGGTCATTGTTACAACTTAAGGACTTCGGGGGTTGACGATACATATAAAGTTCATCGGGGTTGGAATTAGATTTCTCTATTTTTATGCCCTTTCCCTTATTATTTTCTTTTGCCTTTTTAAATTCAGTTGGGGTTATTTCTATAACATCATCGGAATTCTCGTCGGAATCCGATTCATCGGAGAATTGGTAATCCTCCCAATATTTTGCTTCCTTGGCGGAAACACCATTGACCATAATTAACCTTGGTCGGTTGGTTGAGGATTTTCTTTTACTTAACCATTTTATTATTTCCCCCACCGGTTCTACTTCTTCATCCGGTTCCGATTCTTCTTCCGTTTCCGATTCTTCTTCCGGTTCCGACTCTTCTTCCGGTTCCTCTTCGGGAACTTGTGAATCAGTTCACGAATCATTCCAATTTACATTTGACTCTTCATTATTATTAGGTGAGTCAATGGGACTTGTTCTAGAGGTAGACATCTATCACATAATATCAAACGCGTTAAGAGATTAATATATCACATAATATTCACATGTTAAAAATATATAGTTTCCAACAAAATTTGTTAAGCAATCATTTTTCAAGTAAACACGGTCGAAGTCCAGACTCACTAATGCATCCTAACAAACTCGATAAGACACACTAATGCAAAATTCTGGTTCTCTAAGACCAACGCTCTGATACCAACTGAAATGTCCCGTTCTTATTGATTAAAAACGTTCCATATTAATTGATTTCGTTGCGAGGTTTTGACCTCTATATGAGACGTTTTTCAAAGACTGCATTCATTTTTAAAACAAACCATAACCTTTATTTCATAGATAAAGGTTTTAAAAAGCTTTATGTAGATTATCAAATAATGATAATCTAAAATATCCTGTTTACACACGACCATTACATAATGGTTTACAATACAAATATGTTACAACAAAATAAGTTTCTTGAATGCATTTTTTACACAATATCATACAAGCATGGACTCCAAATCTCGTCCTTATTTAAGTATGCGACAGCGGAAGCTCTTAATAATCACCTGAGAATAAACATGCTTAAAACGTCAACAAAAATGTTGGTGAGTTATAGGTTTAACCTATATATATCAAATCATAATAATAGACCACAAGATTTCATATTTCAATACACATCCCATACATAGAGATAAAAATCATTCATATGGTGAACACCTGGTAACCGACATTAACAATATGCATATATAAGAATATCCCCATCATTCCGGGACACCCTTCGGATATGATATAAATTTCGAAGTACTAAAGCATCCGGTACTTTGGATGGGACTTGTTGGGCCCAATAGATCTATCTTTAGGATTCGCGTCCATTAGGGTGTCTGTTCCCTAATTCTTAGATTACCAGACTTAATAAAAAGGGGCATATTCGATTTTGATAATTCAACCATAGAATGTAGTTTCACGTACTTGTGTCTATTTTGTAAATCATTTATAAAACCTGCATGTATTCTCATCCCAAAAATATTAGATTTTAAAAGTGGGACTATAACTCACTTTCACAAATTTTTACTTCGTCGGGAAGTAAGACTTAGCCACTGGTTGATTCACGAACCTATAACAATATATACATATATATCAAAGTATGTTCAAAATATATTTACAACACTTTTAATATATTTTGATGTTTTAAGTTTATTAAGTCAGCTGTCCTCGTTAGTAACCTACAACTAGTTGTCCACATTTAGATGTACAGAAATAAATCGATAAATATTATCTTGAATCAATCCACGACCCAGTGTATACGTATCTCAGTATTGATCACAACTCAAACTATATATATTTTGGAATCAACCTCAACCCTGTATAGCTAACTCCAACATTCACATATAGAGTGTCTATGGTTGTTCCGAAATATATATAGATGTATCGACATGATAGGTCGAAACATTGTATACGTGTCTATGGTATCTCAAGATTACATAATATACAATACAAGTTGATTAAGTTATGGTTGGAATAGATTTGTTACCAACTTTCACGTAGCTAAAAATGAGAAAAATTATCCAATCTTGTTTTACCCATAACTTCTTCATTTTAAATCCGTTTTGAGTGAATCAAATTGCTATGGTTTCATATTGAACTCTATTTTATGAATCTAAACAGAAAAAGTATAGGTTTATAGTCAGAAAAATAAGTTACAAGTCGTTTTTGTAAAGGTAGTCATTTCAGTCGAAAGAACGACGTCTAGATGACCATTTTAGAAAACATACTTCCACTTTGAGTTTAACCATAATTTTTGGATATAGTTTCATGTTCATAATAAAAATTATTTTCTCAAAATAACAACTTTTAAATCAAAGTTTATCATAGTTTTTAATTAACTAACCCAAAACAGCCCGCGGTGTTACTACGACGGCGTAAATCCGGTTTTACGGTGTTTTTCGTGTTTCCAGGTTTTAAATCATTAAGTTAGCATATCATATAGATATAGAACATGTGTTTAGTTGATTTTAAAATTCAAGTTAGAAGGATTAACTTTTGTTTGCGAACAAGTTTAGAATTAACTAAACTATGTTCTAGTGATTACAAGTTTAAACCTTCGGATAAGATAGCTTTATATGTATGAATCGAATGATGTTATGAACATCATTACTACCTTAAGTTCCTTGGATAAACCTACTGGAAAAGAGAAAAATGGATCTAGCTTCAACGGATCCTTGGATGGCTCGAAGTTCTTGAAGCAGAATCATGACACGAAAACAAGTTCAAGTAAGATCATCACTTGAAATAAGATTGTTATAGTTATAGAAATTGAACCAAAGTTTGAATATGATTATTACCTTGTATTAGAATGATAACCTACTGTAAGAAACAAAGATTTCTTAAGGTTGGATGATCACCTTACAAGATTGGAAGTGAGCTAGCAAACTTGAAAGTAATCTTGATTTTATGTAACTAGAACTTGTAGAATATATGAAGAACACTTAGAACTTGAAGATAGAACTTGAGAGAGATCAATTAGATGAAGAAAATTGAAGAATAAAAGTGTTTTTAGGTGTTTTTGGTCGTTGGTGTATGGATTAGATATAAAGGATATGTAATTTTGTTTTCATGTAAATAAGTCATGAATGATTACTCATATTTTTGTAATTTTATGAGATATTTCATGCTAGTTGCCAAATGATGGTTCCCACATGTGTTAGGTGACTCACATGGGCTGCTAAGAGCTGATAATTGGAGTGTATATACCAATAGTACATACATCTAAAAGTTGTGTATTGTACGAGTACGAATACGGGTGCATACGAGTAGAATTGTTGATGAAACTGAATGAAGATGTAATTGTAAGAATTTTTGTTAAGTAGAAGTATTTTGATAAGTGTATTGAAGTCTTTCAAAAGTGTATAAATACATATTAAAACACTACATGTATATACATTTTAACTGAGTCGTTAAGTCATCGTTAGTCGTTACATGTAAGTGTTGTTTTGAAACCTTTAGGTTAACGATCTTGTTGAATGTTGTTAACCCATTGTTTATTATAACAAATGAGATGTTAAATTGTTATATTATCATGATATTATGATATATAATATATCTCAGTATGATGTATATACAGTTAAATGTCGTTACAACGATAATCGTTACATATATGTCTCGTTTCGAAATCATTAAGTTAGTAGTCTTATTTTTACATATGTATTTCATTGTTAATACACTTAATAATATATTTACTTATCATTTAACATAATTAACCAAGTGTATCAATATCTTAATATGATTCATATGTACCTAGTAAGACGTTGTTATAACGATAATCGTTATATATATCGTTTTCGAGTTTCTTAAATTAATAGTCTCATTTTTATGTATATAACTCATTGTTAAAATACCTAATGAGATACATACTTATAATAAAAATATGTTAACTATATATATAACCATATATATGTCATCATATAGTTTTTACAAGTTTTAACGTTCGTGAATCACCGGTCAACTTGGGTGGTCAATTGTCTATATGAAACATATTTCAATTAATCAAGTCTTAACAAGTTTGATTGCTTAACATGTTGGAAACATTTAATCATTTAAATATCAATCTCAATTAATATATATAAACATGGAAAAGTTCGGGTCACTACACTATTTAACCTCTAAACATATCAAGAACATAATTACTTGATAGTCCTATCTTTCCCGGATAGTCAAGAAATTTGACAAATCAAATCGTGCTAATACGTTCCTTTCTGCATAGAATTATTATAGTCATTCAAAATTCTATACCTACGAATTCTAAATCATTATTCGTTTGACTTGAGGTAGGATGAGAGTGGTGACAATAAGGAAATAAAGAAGGTGAATTTATAGCGAAAAATCAGACGTAGCAATCGAGGCAGATTACCGCATTTAATTAAAGAGGATCCTAATTTCTTTAATTTCTAAAGAATCAAATCTTATATAGATTTTGAAGATTTTCTTTAAATCCTTGAAATCCGGAAATTAACCAATATTACGTCAAAAGTTAAAGACGAATTTTGTTTTATTCATTTCACTCTTTTGTGACAGCTTCACTCGTACGTTTCGAGTAATTAAATTGTTTTACCCATATTACTCAATGGTCATAAGACTCTATTTTACAACTCATATTGGTCATAAAGACATTTTTATTGTTAGCCATGACGACCTCACTCAAATTTCGGGACGAAATTTCTTTAACGGGTAGGTACTGTGACGACCCGGAAATTTTTGACCAAATTTAAACTTAATCCTTATATAATTATGACACGATAAGCAAAGTTTGTAAGGTTGAGTCTCAAAAAAATTTTGAACTATTTTTATGAAAATCATTTGACCTTCGACTGCTCTCGACGATTCACGAACAATTAATTGTAAATAGATATGTGTGGATATATATATGTATGTATGTATATATATATATATATATATATATATATATATATATATATATATATATATATATATATATATATATATATATATATATATATATAAATGGTAATTGGAATTATAATTTGTAATATTATATGTCATATTATATATATATATATATATATATATATATATATATATATATATATATATATATATATATATATATATATATATATATATATATATATATATATATAGTAATAAATATTAAAGATTCAATATATTGAATAATTGGTAAATATTAATAAATTGTAATATATTAAATCTAGATACAAGTTTGAATATGATTATCATTACTTTCAATATTATTATCAATAGTAATATTAATATTAAAATCAGTATTATTAACATTATTATTTTTAATACACAACATATGAATATGAAATAGATATATAAAAATTGTCATAGTATTATTATCAATATTATTATTATTATTAATATTAGTATTATTATAATTAATATTATTATTATTATTACTAATATTATTATTATTAATAATATTATTGTTATAAATTTTATAGTTATATTTATCATTATCATTAATTATTATTACCATTATATTATTATAAATTTTTATTATTATTTATAATATTAAGAATATTATAATTGTAACTATATTTATTAATTAATAAGATTAATTATAATATGTAAATACAGATATATATACAGACATATAAAAACAGATTTATATATAAACTGATACACACATATACAATATATGAATCAGTATTATTCATTAATATAAAGTACACATAAAAATACATATACATATACAAAATATGTTATATATATATATATATATATATATATAAATATATGTACAGCTATATATATATAAATACAACTATATACATATATATACCGGTAATTACGTATTCTGTTATATAATACAATCACGTTAAATTATTATCTGATATTAAAGTTTTGATTGGTACGAAGGTAATCAGAAATAAGAATGGATTCAGTTTCACGTAACTATCAAGCTTTATTGAATTTGTTTTCTGTCTTGAAACTGGATTCCCATTGTAACGACCCGCACTTTTTCGATCATTCTATACTTATAATATTAATATTTACATAAATTAAACCTTACCAACATGATAAGTAATCCAAATTGTTGAGACTTATATTTCCGAAAAGAGTTTTATACAACGTTTGACCGTCTAGTTTGACCGATGATATCACGAACTATACAATATATGATAATTATACGTCTGTGTATATATATGTATATATACATATTTAACATGATTAAAGAATGATTTAATATCTCATTTTATATTAATAACAACAAGTTATATGTGTATTTTGAAACTACTAACTTAAGTTTTCAAAACGATAACAATACGTAACGTTATTTGACATATATACTTAAGACTTATAATGTTATACATATATTGTATAAGTAATGTATTTAATTACTTTTAAAGAACTTAAATACATAAAACCATATAAGTGTATTCACAAAAGATAGCTATATTTGAATCCTCATTTCATTTTTCACAAAATTTCCATACGTATACCTAGAGTATTTGTACTCGTATCATACCTAGCTCCTATACGTATTTACTAATAGTAAATACACATCAAAATCACCACCTAACCAGCCATTATTCATGCCCTTAGAGCTAGGTAATTACTTTTGTATGATTGCAAGACTAATTAGCAAGATTACAAACTAAAATTTGTCCATGTATGCCCATGAAACACGTTTTTTATGGTGTATATATGTATCATCATTTTAGTTCATTTTTACTTCCATTCTCTAGCTAAAAGCACACACACATTCAAGAGTCTTAAACTCCATAACAATCCAGCAACTTACCTTGAAGATCTAGCTTCAAAAACCATACTAAAACACCATAAGAAAACCATACAAAAACACTTCAAGAAAACCCTCCAAGAACACCAACTTACTTCCAATCTTTCATCCACTTCTATCACCCTTTTGATTCTAGCTTCTTACTCCTCTTTTACAGCAAACTTATCCAAGGAACTTGAGGTAGTAACTATGTTCATAACCTTATTCGATTCATATATATATAGCTATCTTATTTTGTGGTACAAAAGTTTAACAACAAGAACATAGTTTGAATGCTTTCAAACTTGTTTGCAAACTAAATAGATCCTTCTAACTTAACTTTTAAAATACTTCAAGACCTGTAATATAACTTATGTATATGCTAATTTAACAAGGTAAAACTTGGTTTTTCAAAGTATAAGTATTTTTAGAAAAATGGTCATTAAATGATTTTGTTGTAACAAAAATGTTTAACTTCATATGTTTCACTAATGTTTCACTTATGCCGTATGATTTTGAATACAAACCAAGGTATTTACAGTTCATAGTCTTAAAGAAGAACTAGATCCAAGAAGATGGCAAGTTGAATCAACGAAAACGGATTTGTAACGAAGAAACTATGACCGAAACAAAATTGGTTATCCTAGATCATTTCAACTACGGGATCAATTGGAAAAAAATGATATAAATCACATATTTCTAAGATAACATGATATTTTATATATATGTACTTATAATTCAATTTTATATGGTTCAGGATCACCCGTAAACAACACGAGAAGATTAATCATAAGATCCCATGATTGTACGCAACACGTCATTTGACAACACCGGTACTTTATGTACGCAACACGTCATTTGACAACACCGGTACCATGGGTCAAGATTAATCTCGACCAATACATATACGATGGGGTTTTATTTATTTCGTTGGGGGTTTTATTTATTTCATTGCGGGTATATTAAACATCTAAAAATGAACCATTAAAATTGAATTACTAACAACGAACTGCTAACTACGGACTAAGGAAATATTCAAAATATTAAAAGTATAACAAGTATATATATATATAACGTTTGTTTTAAAATGAAAACATATTGATATATTATATATGGATAGGTTCGTGATATCAACCGGAAGACCGAGTCAAAATATATATATCATCAAGACAAGAGTGAGTATATAGTCCCACTTTTAAACTCTAAATATTTCGGGATGAGAATACATGTATTTTATGTTTTACGATATGGACACAAGTAACTGAAAAATATGTTCTACGTTGAGTTGTACCACTGGCATACTTCCCTGTAGCTTGGTAACTAATATTTACAGCGGTATTGTAAACGCGAATCCTGTTGATAGATCTATCGGGCCTGACAACCCCAACCGGACTGGACGACCAGTATTCAACGGTTGCACAGTACTTCGTTTTGTGACTACACTTGGTACGGTGTAGTAAGATTTCATATTAAAGGGAATATGCGACGTGAAAATGTTAAGTATGGTTACCAAGTGCTCAACCACTTAGAATATTTTTATTGAAATGTTTATATACGAAATCTTGTGGTCTATATATATATATTGCTGCGCACTAAACCTATATCTCACCAACTTTATGTTGACGTTTTTAAACATGTTTATTCTCAGGTGATAATTAAAGCTTCCGCTGCATTATGTTGAATCTAAGCAGGATCATGCGTACTCATATTTGTGTCAAAAATAAAACTGCATATCCGAGGACGTGTGTTGTAAAATATGCTAGAAATCGTGTTGTTATTATCATTTGTAAAGTTTGTAAGTCGAAGATTATCGTTAAACGATAATCATCTTTTTATTGTCTAAAGCTTGTAACAAAAATAATGGTTTGGTTTGTAATGTATAATATATGCAGTTTTCCTTTTTAAAAATGTCGCATATAGAGGTCAATACCTCGCAATGAAATCATACGTTATCTAACACGTTCTTATGGTTAAGGACGGGTTATGACATGTGGTATCAGAGCGTTGGTCTTAGCGAACCAGGTCTGCATTAGTGTGTCTAACCGAGAAGCCGTTAGGATACATTAGTAAGTCTGGACTTTGACCGGGTCTGATTTAAAAAAAAAAAACCATTGCTTATCACTGTTGGTTAAAATTTATATGTAAATATTATATAAGTACTAATGGGTTAGTTGTTGTGTGATAGATGTCGAGCTCAAAAATTGTTATCACAATCAACGACTCCGAATCAGAATCTTCAGATGGCGTTCCAGTCATTAACCTGTCCGATGACGAAAATGATATCCTTGGGGAAGACTCACAAATTCCGGATGAACCAACTATAGAGAACTCGGAAAGTGAACCCGAGGAGGAAAGTGAACCCGAGGAGGAAAGTGAACCCGAGGAGGAAAGTGAACCCGAGGAAGAAATACAGGAAATTACAAAAGACGAGTTCGAACTAGGAAAGAAACGAAAGGCTAATGAATTAGAAAATCCAAATCCCGAGTTTAATGAGAATGATGTGGCACCAATTCCACTCAACACTACCACCCCTATCCCCGCTATTCCTATTCGTTCTGTCCCGGCATCCAGTTCTTCAGTCCCACAGCCAAAATATAGGCAGACAGTTAGGATAAGCGTTAAGCAAATCTTTGTGTCTAAACGTCCTAGAAAATAGATCAAACGATGCGCTGCTGTGTCAAACCATGGAACCGAATAATGTTTTGTATAATATTAATAGTGTGGTTTGCTTAATGTTCGATGTAAGATAAGCATATGTAAAATATTGAAGTATGAAATGCAATAATTTTCCATGGTTAAGTATTATTTAGATTGTAGTAATTGATTCTGTACTAAGCTATTAAGTATGAACATTAACGGGTAGGTACTACCCAAGATATAATTATAAAACGCTAATAAGAAGAAAAGGCTTTTATAATAATACCTAGTTCATATTATTAATAAGCTATAATGTACTATAAATACACACTACATCTATAATAATCCATGTGAATAATTATTTTCTTTCATTAGGAAATGGCGCGATTGAATCGAATGACGGAACAAGAACTCGAGGAACTCATCAACCAGCGAGTGAACGACAGAATGTTATGGGTTGAGGCTGCAAGAGCTGCTGCAGTTAATCCAAATCCTCGTGTAGGATGCTCCTACAAGACGTTCCAAGCTTGCAAGCCATCATCATTCAGTGGAACGGAAGGACCTATCGGTTTAACCCGATGGATAGAAAAGATGGAGACGGTGTTCAAAATCAGCGGTTGTGATGAAAAAGACATGACCAAGTTTGCATCGTGCACTTTACAAGATAGTGCACTCACATGGTGGAAGAATTATGTGAAGGCGGTAGGAGGAGATGTAGCTTATGATACTCCATGGGAAGAATTCAAAGCAATGATAATCACCGAGTATTGTCCAAGGAATGAGGTTATTAAGTTAGAAGATGAGTTACGAAGTTTGAAGGTGGTTGGTACTGAAATCACCAACTACAATCAGCGATTCATGGAATTGGTTTTACTATGTCCTGAATTGGTTCCAACCGAAGCACGGAAGATTGAAATGTACAAAGGTGGTTTGCCCAAAAAGGTCAAGGCAAACGTTACAGCATCGAAACCTAAGACAATTCATGAAGCTATAACCATGGCAAACGAGCTAATGGATCAGGTCATTTTGGACAAGAAAGCATTCAATACTGAGGTGAAGGTATTGGGGAACAAGAAAAAGTGGAATGGAGGTTATGATCAAGGTAACCAACAACAACCTTATAAGAAACAAGAAACCACGAAAGGTGCGGGTAGCGGTTCAGGCTTTGGTTACAAAGGACAAAGTCCTTTATGCAACCGTTGTCACAAACATCATTTTGGTTACTGTAGTGTGTTGTGCACTAAATGCAATAGACAGGGACATCTTGCTGAAGATTGTAAGGTTCTCGTTACAAATGCAAATGGTAACAAGACTCCTGCCACCAACGCAAATAGAACTGCTTTGGCTAACATTACTTGTTTTGGGTGTGGAAAACAAGGTCATTATAAGAGCCAGTGCCCGAATCAGAATGGCGGACCTGCACGTGGAAGAGCGTTTGTTATTAATGCTAGAGAGGCACGAGAAGACCCGGAGCTTGTTACGGGTACGTTTACCATTAATAACTTATCAGCATCTATTTTATTTGATACTGGCGCCGATAGAAGTTACGTGTGTATAAATTTTTACACTAAATTGAATTGTTCATCATTACCTCTAGATGCTAAGTACATGATTGAGTTAGCTAATGGTAAACTAATTAAAGCCGATAAAATTTGTCGTGATTGTAAGATAAATTTAGCCGGAGAAACATTTAAGATTGATTTGATACCCGTAGAATTAGGAAGTTTTGATGTAATAGTCGGCATGGACTGGATGTCCAAAGTAGGAGCGGAAGTGGTTTGTGCCAAGAAGGCAATTCGTATTCCTGGTAAGGATAAAATGCCGGTGATGATTTACGGAGAGAAGGGTGATTCAAAGCTAAAACTCATTAGCTGTTTGAAAGCCAAAAAGTGTTTAGAAAAGGGATGTTACGCTATTTTAGCACATGTTAATAAAGTCGAAAAGGAAGAGAAGTGCATCAATGACGTGCCTGTGGCAAGAGATTTTCCCGAAGTTTTTCCGGAAGAATTGCCGGGATTACCTCCATTTAGATCGGTAGAATTTCAAATAGATTTAGTACCAGGAGCTGCACCAGTGGCTCGTGCTCCATATAGACTTGCACCGTCCGAGTTAAAAGAACTTCAAAGTCAGTTAAAAGAATTACTGGACCGTGGATTCATACGACCGAGTACTTCACCGTGGGGAGCTCCAATTTTGTTTGTTAAGAAGAAAGATGGATCTTTCAGGATGTGTATAGATTATCGTGAATTAAATAAGTTAACTATCAAGAATCGGTATCCACTACCGAGAATTGATGACTTATTTGATCAATTGCAAGGATCATGTGTTTATTCGAAAATCGACTTAAGATCGGGCTATCATCAACTACGCGTCAAAGAAGAGGATATTCCGAAAACTGCTTTTCGGACACGTTATGGTCATTACGAATTTTTGGTTATGCCGTTTGGATTGACGAATGCGCCAGCTGTATTCATGGACCTCATGAATCGAGTTTGTAGTCCGTATTTAGATAAGTTTGTTATCGTTTTCATTGATGATATTCTTATCTATTCCAAGAGTGAGCAAGAGCATGAGCAGCATTTAAGGTTGATATTAGAGTTGTTGAGAAAAGAACAGCTATATGCTAAATTTTCTAAGTGTGCTTTCTGGTTGAAAGAAGTACAATTTCTTGGCCACGTTGTTAGTAGCAAAGGAATTCAGGTTGATCCAGCAAAAATTGAAGCCATTGAAAAATGGGAGACTCCTAAGACACCAATGCAGATACGCCAATTTTTGGGTTTAGCCGGTTATTATAGAAGGTTTATTCAAGATTTTTCTCGAATAGCTAAGCCGTTGACAGCATTAACGCAAAAAGGGAAGAAATACGAATGGACCTCGGAGCAGGAGAACGCATTTCAAATACTGAAGAAGAAGTTAACTACGGCACCTATATTATCGTTACCAGAAGGGAACGATGATTTCGAAATATATTGTGACGCTTCGCGACAAGGTTTTGGTTGTGTTCTTATGCAACGGAAGAAAGTTATTGCATTCGCATCCCGACAATTGAAGATTCACGAGCGAAATTATACGACGCATGATCTAGAATTAGGAGCAGTCGTGTTTGCATTGAAGATGTGGAGACACTACTTGTATGGGGTTAAATTCACTGTGTTTACTGATCATAAAAGCCTTCAACATATTTTCGATCAAAAACAGCTGAACATGAGGCAACGTAGGTGGGTCGAGCTGATAAACGACTATGATTGTGAAATTCGTTATCATCCCGGGAAGGCGAACGTGGTGGCCGATGCTCTAAGCAGAAAGGAACGAGAACCAATTCGAGTACGAGCGATGAACATAAAAATTCGCATGAATCTCAACTCACAAATCAAAGAAGTTCAACGAGAAGCACTTACTAAAGAAAATATAGGAAATGAAATAATGAAGAAGTATGAGAAGCAACTCGTTATGCGGGAAGATGGAATTCGATATTTTGCAAATCGTATTTGGGTACCGAAGTTGGGTGGATTAAGGAAGTTGATATTGAACGAGGCACATAAGACAAGATATTCGATACATCCTGGAGTTGGAAAGATGTACCAAGATCTTAAGACGCATTATTGGTGGCCTAATTTAAAAACAGACGTTGCAACATATGTTGGGGAGTGTTTAACTTGTTCCAAGGTTAAAGCAGAACACCAGAAGCCGTCAGGGTTACTTCAACAACCAGAAATTCCAGAATGGAAATGGGACGGTATTACCATGGATTTCATCACGAAGTTACCAAAGACTGCCTGGGGATACGACACCATTTGGGTGATTGTTGATCGTCTCACCAAGTCTGCACATTTCTTGCCTATAAAGGAAACGGATAGAATGGAGAAACTATTACGATTGTATATAAAGGAAGTTGTTTCAAGGCATGGAATACCTATTTCCATTATATCCGATCGTGATAGTAGATTTACCTCAAAATTCTGGCAATCACTACAGGAGGCACTAGGAACTCGTTTGGATATGAGTACCGCATATCATCCGCAAACGGACGGGCAGAGTGAAAGAACAATTCAGACTCTTGAAGACATGCTCAGGGCATGTGTGATCGATTTTGGAAACGGATGGGATAAGTATCTACCATTAACAGAATTCTCGTATAATAATAGTTATCATGCGAGCATTAAAGCTGCACCATTCGAAGCATTGTACGGAAGGAAGTGTAGATCTCCTATCTGTTGGAATGAAGTAGGAGATCGACAATTAACTGGTCCCGAGATCATACATGAAACTACTGAAAAGATAGTACAAATCAAAGAGAGATTGAAAACAGCCCGTAGTCGCCAAAAGAGCTACGCCGATGTTCGAAGGAAACCATTAGAGTTTCAGATCGGTGACATGGTTATGCTAAAGGTGTCACCTTGGAAAGGTGTAATACGTTTCGGTAAAAGAGGTAAACTGAACCCAAGATATGTAGGCCCGTTCAAGATCATCGAACGCATTGGACCGGTAGCTTATCGACTCGAGTTACCGCAACAACTCGCCGGAGTACATAATACCTTTCACGTCTCAAACCTTAAGAAGTGTCTTGCAAAGGAAGACCTCACCATTCCTCTTGAAGAAATTCATGTCGACGAGAAACTACAATTCGTCGAAGAACCAATCGAAATCATGGACCGTGAAGTTAAACAGCTCAAACAGAGTAATATACCGATTGTTAAGGTTCGTTGGAATGCTAGAAGAGGTCCCGAGTTTACTTGGGAACGAGAGGATCTGATGAAGCAAAAGTATCCACACTTGTTTCTCGATGACGCAGAATAGGTACAATTTTAAAATTTCGGGACGAAATTTATTTAACGGGGAGGTAATGTAACGACCCGCACTTTTTCGATCATTCTATACTTATAATATTAATATTTACATAAATTAAACCTTACCAACATGATAAGTAATCCAAATTGTTGAGACTTATATTTCCGAAAAGAGTTTTATACAACGTTTGACCGTCTAGTTTGACCGATGATATCACGAACTATACAATATATGATAATTATACGTCTGTGTATATATATGTATATATACATATTTAACATGATTAAAGAATGATTTAATATCTCATTTTATATTAATAACAACAAGTTATATGTGTATTTTGAAACTACTAACTTAAGTTTTCAAAACGATAACAATACGTAACGTTATTTGACATATATACTTAAGACTTATAATGTTATACATATATTGTATAAGTAATGTATTTAATTACTTTTAAAGAACTTAAATACATAAAACCATATAAGTGTATTCACAAAAGATAGCTATATTTGAATCCTCATTTCATTTTTCACAAAATTTCCATACGTATACCTAGAGTATTTGTACTCGTATCATACCTAGCTCCTATACGTATTTACTAATAGTAAATACACATCAAAATCACCACCTAACCAGCCATTATTCATGCCCTTAGAGCTAGGTAATTACTTTTGTATGATTGCAAGACTAATTAGCAAGATTACAAACTAAAATTTGTCCATGTATGCCCATGAAACACGTTTTTTATGGTGTATATATGTATCATCATTTTAGTTCATTTTTACTTCCATTCTCTAGCTAAAAGCACACACACATTCAAGAGTCTTAAACTCCATAACAATCCAGCAACTTACCTTGAAGATCTAGCTTCAAAAACCATACTAAAACACCATAAGAAAACCATACAAAAACACTTCAAGAAAACCCTCCAAGAACACCAACTTACTTCCAATCTTTCATCCACTTCTATCACCCTTTTGATTCTAGCTTCTTACTCCTCTTTTACAGCAAACTTATCCAAGGAACTTGAGGTAGTAACTATGTTCATAACCTTATTCGATTCATATATATATAGCTATCTTATTTTGTGGTACAAAAGTTTAACAACAAGAACATAGTTTGAATGCTTTCAAACTTGTTTGCAAACTAAATAGATCCTTCTAACTTAACTTTTAAAATACTTCAAGACCTGTAATATAACTTATGTATATGCTAATTTAACAAGGTAAAACTTGGTTTTTCAAAGTATAAGTATTTTTAGAAAAATGGTCATTAAATGATTTTGTTGTAACAAAAATGTTTAACTTCATATGTTTCACTAATGTTTCACTTATGCCGTATGATTTTGAATACAAACCAAGGTATTTACAGTTCATAGTCTTAAAGAAGAACTCGATCCAAGAAGATGGCAAGTTGAATCAACGAAAACGGATTTGTAACGAAGAAACTATGACCGAAACAAAATTGGTTATCCTAGATCATTTCAACTACGGGATCAATTGGAAAAAAATGATATAAATCACATATTTCTAAGATAACATGATATTTTATATATATGTACTTATAATTCAATTTTATATGGTTCAGGATCACCCGTAAACAACACGAGAAGATTAATCATAAGATCCCATGATTGTACGCAACACGTCATTTGACAACACCGGTACTTTATGTACGCAACACGTCATTTGACAACACCGGTACCATGGGTCAAGATTAATCTCGACCAATACATATACGATGGGGTTTTATTTATTTCGTTGGGGGTTTTATTTATTTCATTGCGGGTATATTAAACATCTAAAAATGAACCATTAAAATTGAATTACTAACAACGAACTGCTAACTACGGACTAAGGAAATATTCAAAATATTAAAAGTATAACAAGTATATATATATATAACGTTTGTTTTAAAATGAAAACATATTGATATATTATATATGGATAGGTTCGTGATATCAACCGGAAGACCGAGTCAAAATATATATATCATCAAGACAAGAGTGAGTATATAGTCCCACTTTTAAACTCTAAATATTTCGGGATGAGAATACATGTATTTTATGTTTTACGATATGGACACAAGTAACTGAAAAATATGTTCTACGTTGAGTTGTACCACTGGCATACTTCCCTGTAGCTTGGTAACTAATATTTACAGCGGTATTGTAAACGCGAATCCTGTTGATAGATCTATCGGGCCTGACAACCCCAACCGGACTGGACGACCAGTATTCAACGGTTGCACAGTACTTCGTTTTGTGACTACACTTGGTACGGTGTAGTAAGATTTCATATTAAAGGGAATATGCGACGTGAAAATGTTAAGTATGGTTACCAAGTGCTCAACCACTTAGAATATTTTTATTGAAATGTTTATATACGAAATCTTGTGGTCTATATATATATATATTGCTGCGCACTAAACCTATATCTCACCAACTTTATGTTGACGTTTTTAAACATGTTTATTCTCAGGTGATAATTAAAGCTTCCGCTGCATTATGTTGAATCTAAGCAGGATCATGCGTACTCATATTTGTGTCAAAAATAAAACTGCATATCCGAGGACGTGTGTTGTAAAATATGCTAGAAATCGTGTTGTTATTATCATTTGTAAAGTTTGTAAGTCGAAGATTATCGTTAAACGATAATCATCTTTTTATTGTCTAAAGCTTGTAACAAAAATAATGGTTTGGTTTGTAATGTATAATATATGCAGTTTTCCTTTTTAAAAATGTCGCATATAGAGGTCAATACCTCGCAATGAAATCATACGTTATCTAACACGTTCTTATGGTTAAGGACGGGTTATGACACCCATCGATCTCATTATCACAACAAACAAACTTGATCAAATCAAGTTGTTAAATATCAATAGCAAACGTACAAATCCGTTACACTTCATTTTCTACTTTATCTATTTTTGTTTGTTCCTTCCTGGCTCGAATACTTCTGTCGACAACCATGATCACCTTTCTCCTTATATATGATATACATACATGTTACATTACAGAAGGAGAGAGATATTACCACGAACTACTGCAACACTTGGAACGCCATTACTCAACAACTACACCCTATTACTACAATCATCATCAAGACCTTCATGACCCACGATCATTGCTAACGCTCTTCGTTTATGTTCAACGCCAACACCCAATCGATACCATTAAATATGCTTCATTATTTCTAGTGCTCAATGTAAATCACAGACCCAAACACCTTTGAACTGCTACGCGTGCATTCTCTATATTTCTGTTTCTTTTGGTATTGTCGATCACCTCAAAACCACCTTGTCGAACTACTACTCTTTGAGCTGAAATAACCTACACATTCTTTCTTTATATTTTTTTTATCGAGCCACGATCCACCATCAGCTAAATACAACAACAAACACCATCATCCTTGTGTCACTACTGCAGCTACACCCGGTATTATATTTGTTCGAATCACAAGTTCTCGCTGTCATTTTTTTTGCTGTACAATCTTCCTGTCTGCAGCACACTAATTATTTCTGCTACCACCCTTATTTCTTCCTTCTGTTCTCTTTCGTAACCCAAAAACCACTCTCATCAGCTTTTTAATTTCGTTGTTGCTGCTAAACATTTGGCTTTAAATATGAATACTGCTGTTCTTTTGCCTCTTTTATTAATTATATATGGTGATGAAAAGGATAAGTAAACATTGAATTTCAATGATTCGATGATTAAAGAATCCTTTATGAGTTGTAAAGGAGATGCACTCACCATTAATTTATACAAAATATTATTAGGTGTCGGTAAACAATCCTTATGTTTAGAATAATGTCGATGAGGTAATGATGATGATTTGATGATGCAATTATAATAATAACCATTAGAGTCTTGTTTCTGTTAATCGTTATTTTTTTACGTCTACATACAACAGCTGAAGTCGTATATATCTTGGGTTTTATTTTCTTTTTTTGTTAAAAGGGTTATAGGAGAGATGGGCTGTGTTACACAATTAATTTTCAGTTGGGCCATAAAGCCTTTGTGTCATTGGGCCGAGAGTCTGTTAGACTTGGCTGATTGGGCTGCTGCATATCACGTTCCTATCTAATTTCCAAACAACCTATGGTAACGTTTAGATGATGAAAAGAATCGGTACTCAATGACACGTAATTGATAATGCTAAAAACGAACATATATTTCATAGCATTATTCCTCAAGAAAGACAAGCTTTTAGTTGAAATTGTTCTATTTAAAAGTGATATTCGTTTAAATAATAAAAGGTGAAGACAAAAGACAGATTCGACGAATTGAAGACGCAAACGACCAAAAAGCTCAAAAGTACAAAAGACAATCAAAAAGGTTCCAATTATTGATAAGAAACGTCTCGAAATTACAAGAGTACAAGATTCAAAACGCAAAGTACAAGATATTAAATTGTACGCAAGGACGTTCGAAAATCCGGAACCGGGACCAGAGTCAACTCTCAACGCTCGACACAACGGACTAAAAATTACAAGTCAACTATGCACATAAATATAATATAATATTTAAATAATTCTTATAATTATTTATATATTATAATAAATAATAAAAACCGTCGGCAAGAAAGACTCCAAACCAGAGTGAGCTGTAATTGCAAACTCCGCGACTCGCGGAGTTTGAAGGCAAAAATGCCGCGAGTCGCGGAGCCCCAAAAGTCGAAAATCCCTATAAAGCTCGCGCATTCTGATCGTAAAAATTCACAAAATATATATCTCTCTCTCTCAATATATCGTATATATTTATATTTATATTTTAATTTTAATTTTAATTTTAATTATAATTCTAATAATAAGGGTATGTTAGCGAATGTTGTAAGGGTGTAAGTCGAAATTCTGTCCGTGTAACGCTACGCTATTTTTAATCATTGTAAGTTATGTTCAACCTTTTTAATTTAATGTCTCGTAGCTAAGTTATTATTATGCTTATTTAATCCGAAGTAATCATGATGTTGGGCTAATTACTAAAATTGGGTAATTGGGCGTTGTACCATATTTGGGGTTTGGACAAAAGAACGACACTTGTGGAAATTAGACTATGGGCTATTAATGGGCTTTATATTAGTTTAACTAAATGATAGTTTGTTAATGTTAATATAAAGATTTACAATTGGGCGTCCCTATAAATAACCATTTACACTCGATCGGACACGATGGGCGGGGTATTTATATGTACGAATAATCGTTCATTTAACCGGACACGGGAATGGATTAATAGCCACTAGAATAATTAAAACAGGGGTGAAATTATGTACAAGGACACTTGGTATAATTGATAACAAAATATTAAAATTTTGGGTTACACTCAGTCGACATCCTGGTGTAATTATTAAACAAAGTATTAAAATCTTGTTATAGTTTAAGTCCCCAATTAGTTGGAATATTTAACTTCGGGTATAAGGATAATTTGACGAGGACACTCGCACTTTATATTTATGACTGATGGACTGTTATGGACAAAAACCAGACGGACATATTAAATAATCCAGGACAAAGGACAATTAACCCATGGGCATAAAACTAAAATCAACACGTCAAACATCATGATTACGGAAGTTTAAATAAGCATAATTCTTTTATTTCATATTTAATTTCCTTTATTTTATATTTAATTGCACTTCTAATTATCGCACTTTTATTTATTGTTATTTAATCGCACTTTTAATTATCGTACTTTTTAATTATCGCAATTTTATTTTATCGCACTTTTATTTATTGCAATTTCATTATCGTTATTTATTTTACGCTTTAAATTAAGTCTTTTATTTATTTAATATTTTACATTAGGTTTTAACTGTGACTAAAGTTTTAAAATCGACAAACCGGTCATTAAACGGTAAAAACCCCCCTTTATAATAATAATATTACTTATATATATATATATGTATTTCTATAAAAGTAAACTAATATAACGTTAAGCTTTGTTTAAAAAGATTCCCTGTGGAATGAACCGGACTTACTAAAAACTACACTACTGTACGATTAGGTACACTGCCTATAAGTGTTGTAGCAAGGTTTAAGTATATCCGTTCTCTAAATAAATAAATATCTTGTGTAAAATTGTATCGTATTTAATAGTATTTCCTGCAAAATTTAATAGTATTTTATACCCCTCCGCTACCACATCAAGTATTTTTGGCGCCGCTGCCGGGGATCTCTCTTAAAAGCCGGAAGCGCAACGCTAATATAAAAAAAAAAAATTTTTAGTTTACTTTTATTAAAATTTGTTTTTATAAAAATACGTTTTAAATATTCAAAAATATAAAAAGAAAAACAAAAATTTATATATTTTTAAGAGTTTGTTAAAAGTTTTATAAGTTTCTTTATTTTTATTTTAGTTTATAAAAATATAAGTTTTATTTAAATATCTTTTATTTATATTAAAAACAGAAATTAAAAAAAAAAAAGAAGAAAAACGCGTCGAATTTTTTAACCTGTCAGTTGAATTTCTGAACCCCGCGACTCGCGGGGTTTGCAGCTTTGAGAACCGCGACTCGCGGAGGGGACCTGACACATGACAGAAGCCCTAATCCTGCATTTATTACTGAGTATTATTAATTATTATTAATTAAATTGTATTAGGGTTAAATAATTAATTAATTTAGTAGTTAATTTAAGTTTTAATTAATTTGTATTATTTAGTTTAATTAGTTTAATTAAATTGTAAAATTAATAGTTTTATAAAATAAATAATATAAAAATAATATTTTTATAAAAAAATTGTACTTTTTACAACTTTTTGTATATTTTTATATTTTGTCCCTTTTTAATCGTTTTAGCGTAATATTTGTATTTTTAGCTCATATTTAGTTTTAAACTTAGTTTTTGCCATAGTTATTTTTACTTCTAGATTTTTAGACTTTGCCGTAAAATTCCTTAAGTGCTTTTTCTTTAGACTAAAATTTAGGTGCTTTAGAATTTTGCGACGCTTTTTTAAGTTTTAGTTTCTTTTTAAGTTATTTCCATTTGGGATTTAGTTTTTATTGTAAGCTTTAATATTTTTAGACACCTTTTACTATGTACCAATTATCATTCCAATTAGTTATTTCAATTTGCGATTATAATTTTAAGTTAGTTGTAGTAATAAGGTTAGGTTAGTCAAGTATTTTTAAGTTTTATAAGTTTCTTTTATTTTTCCGTCACCTTTTATTTTTCAACCATTTTTCTTTTTCAATCTTTTTCCGACAAACTCTTTTTCTTTCTTATTTCTCGCTATTCTAGTTTTTAGGACATAGATTTTTATTCTACTTCTTATCTAATTTTCTTAAAATTACGAAAATTTATTTTAAGTGGTTAAATTGATAGACATCAAAATTTTCTGGTTCGTAGTAATAGTTGGATTTGTACGTGGACCGGGTTATTGGAGCCAAACAGTCCTCAATTATATTGAGACCAAACGAATCCTGCCCCTCTGCTGCATCTTTTGGCTATTCGAAACGTGGGCAAAATCAGAAAAGTCTATTGATTGGATAACTTATTATAATTTTTCTTTCCTTTTAAAAACTAATAGGATATTCAGTGAATGCACCGAGCAATACGTTCACCACCTGTAACTAGATCAAGACATTTAGCAAATATTACTGCCGTTGATTTTTCTTTAGAATCGTCATCCAGTCGACCAAGTACTTCAGTTCAAATTTCTGATAATCCATTTTTTGAATCCGACCTCACAATTGAGAATCCGGAGAATATTCAGGAACGGTTCGTAGATCCTGAACCACTAAACTTTCCTCCGGAACCACCAATCATTCAAACAGAGATTGTTGAGGAACGAACCATTAAATCAGAATCCTCTAGTGATTCCGATTCAACAAATTCAATTATGGAGAATCTGGAACCTTTAAGTATGGAAGACCGAATGAGAGCTAAACGCACTGGCCAAGGTCACGCAATTACTCATCCAGACATTAATGCGCCAGATTATGAAATCAAAGGACAAATTCTACACATGGTGACTAATCAATGCCAATTTAGTGGTGCGCCGAAGGAAGATCCAAATGAACATTTACGTACCTTTAATAGGATCTGCACACTATTTAAAATCCGAGAAGTGGAGGATGAACAGATATATCTCATGTTATTTCCCTGGACTTTAAAGGGAGAAGCCAAAGATTGGTTGGAATCGTTACCTGAAGGGGCGATCGATACATGGGACGTATTAGTTGAAAATTTTCTTAAACAATTTTTTCCGGCATCTAAAGCCGTAAGACTTCAAGAAGAAATTGTTACGTTTACACAGAAACCAAATGAAACTCTATATGAGGCGTGGACTAGATATGGAAAGTTGTTAAGAGGATGTCCGCAACATGGTTTAGACACCTGTCAAATAGTACAAATATTCTACCAAGGATGCGACATCACTACAAGGAAAGACATAGATATAGCAGCTGGTGGTTCTATTATGAAGAAAACCGAAACTGATGCTTACAAAATTATTGATAACACTGCTTCCCACTCACATGAGTGGCACCAAGAAAAATACATCGTTAGATCATCTAAAGCAGCTAGAGCCGATTCTAGCCATGACTTAGATTCCATTTCCGCAAAGATAGATGCTGTGGAGAGACGAATGGAAAAGATGACTAAAGATATTCACTCAATACGAATTAGTTGTGAGCAGTGTGGAGGACCACATTTGACAAAAGATTGTCTCAGTATTGAATTAACAATGGAACAAAGAGAGAATATTTCATACATAAACCAAAGGCCTGGAAATAATTATCAAAATAATTATCAACCGCCAAGACCGATTTACAATCAAAACCAGAATTATAACAGAAATATTCCATACAACAACCAACAAGGTCCTAGCAATCAACAAGTATCCAATAATACTTACAATCAGCAAAGACCTAATTTTCAAAACAAGCCACCACAACAAACCGATGATAAAAAGCCGAATTTAGAAGATATGATGACGAAGCTAGTTGAAACTCAAACGCAGTTTTTCACATCTCAAAAACAAACCAATGAACAAAATGCTCAAGCATTTAGAAATCAACAAGCTTCTATTCAAAATCTAGAACAAGAAGTAAGTAACCTAGCAAGGTTAATAGGTGAAAGAAAACCGGGAAGTCTACCTAGTGATACAAATGCTAACCCCCGGAATGAAACAGCTAAAGCTATTACCACAAGAAGTGGTACAACACTTAAACCACCTGAAATACCTGTAACTTCTGATGAAACTATTCCTACTCCACAAGAACCACAACCTGATCAAGATAAGGAAAAAGAACAGGTAGTTGAAAAGGTTAATGAAGATAACACAGTTAAGGCTAAACCTTATGTTAAACCATACCAACCACCACTTCCTTACCCGAGTAAAATGAAGAAAGAGAAACTTGAAGCCGAGCAATCCAAATTCTTGGATATGTTTAAACAAATAAATGTAAATCTTCCTTTCATTGATGTGATTTCAGGAATGCCTAGATATGCTAAATTCTTGAAAGATCTAATCTCAAATAGAAAGAAAATGGAAGAGCTCTCGGCTGTTACTATGAATGCTAATTGTTCAGCAGTGCTGTTTAATAAGATACCAGAAAAACTATCTGATTCAGGAAGATTCACAATTCCATGTTTTCTGGGTAGTCTTAGTTCAATAGAAGCATTGGCAGACTTAGGTGCTAGTATAAATCTAATGCCGTATTCACTATACGCTAAACTAGACCTTGGAGAATTGAAACCAACCAGAATAAGCATACAACTAGCCGATAGATCAATAAAATATCCTAGAGGGATAATGGAGAATATGCTAGTTAAAGTTGGTACTTTAGTATTTCCAGTAGATTTTGTTGTTCTGGACATGGAAGAAGATTCTCAAGTTCTTCTCATATTAGGAAGACCATTCTTAAACACGGCTAAAGCAATGATAGACGTGTTCGGTAAGAAACTGACCCTAAGTATAGAGGATGAGAGTGTTACCTTTTCAGTTGATAGAGCAATGCAACAACCGCAATCTGCAGATGATACATGTTATTATATTCAAACTATAGATGCACATGCAGAATTATTAGAAGAATTTGCAGAACTACAAGGAACAGGAGAATGTTCTTTAGGAGAAGGTAATGAACCAATTGATGAAGCTAAAATGTTAGCTACACTTATAGCTAATGGATATGAACCAACAACAGAAGAAATTCAAATGCTAAAAGAAGAAGACAGATATCGATATAAATCATCGATAGAAGAACCTCCGAAATTAGAGTTAAAGCCACTTCCAAACCATTTGGAATACGCTTATTTACATGGTGAATCTGAATTACCTGTAATAATATCGTCTTCTCTTACTGAAAATGAGAAATCACAACTTATTTCTGTGTTGAAAGCTCATAAACCAGCCATTGCATGGAAGATTCATGATATTAAAGGAATAAGTCCTTCGTATTGCACACATAAAATCCTTATGGAAGAAGGTCATAAAACGTATGTGCAACGCCAACGAAGACTAAATCCTAATATGCAAGATGTAGTTAAGAAAGAGATTATTAAACTGCTAGATGCAGGTTTGATATATCCAATTTCTGATAGTCCATGGGTAAGCCCAGTTCAATGCGTACCTAAGAAGGGTGGCATGACTGTCATTACAAATGAGAAAAATGAGCTTATTCCTACTAGGACTGTAACAGGATGGCGTGTGTGTATTGATTATAGAAAATTAAATGACGCCACCAGAAAAGATCACTTTCCCTTACCTTTCATAGATCAAATGTTGGAAAGATTAGCCGGAAATAGTTACTATTGTTTTCTAGATGGATTTTCCGGATATTTTCAAATTCCAATAGCACCCGAGGACCAAGAGAAAACCACATTCACGTGCCCTTATGGTACTTTTGCTTACAAACGCATGCCATTTGGACTTTGCAACGCCCCTGCAACCTTTCAAAGGTGTATGATGGCGATTTTTCACGACATGATAGAAGAATGCATGGAAGTATTCATGGATGACTTTTCAGTCTTCGGTGATACATTTGAATCATGTCTAGTTAATCTTGAACGAATGCTTATTAGATGCGAACAATCAAATCTAGTTCTTAATTGGGAGAAATGCCATTTCATGGTTAAAGAATGCATCGTTCTTGGACATAAAATTTCAAAAGAAGGGATTGAAGTGGATAGAGCTAAAGTAGATGTAATTGCTAAACTTTCCCATCCCACTAATGTTAGAGGAGTTAGGAGTTTTCTAGGGCATGCCAGTTTTTACCGACGTTTCATAAAAGATTTTTCTAAAATTGCCACTCCTATGAATAAACTCCTAGAAAAGGATGCTCCATTCATCTTTTCAGATGAGTGTATCAAATCTTTTAATATTCTTAAAGAAAAACTCACTAATGCGCCGATCATGATAACACCAAATTGGAATCTACCATTTGAACTAATGTGCGATGCAAGTGATTTTGCAATGGGAGCCGTTTTAGGACAAAGGATTGAAAAACGATTTCAACCTATATATTATGCTAGTAAGACGTTACAAGGAGCACAAACGAACTATACAACTACTGAAAAAGAACTCCTTGCTATTGTCTTTACTTTTGACAAATTTCGATCATATCTCGTTCTAGCAAAAATGGTGGTCTATACCGACCATTCTACTCTTAGATACCTATTTTCAAAACAAGATGCTAAACCAAGATTAATCCGTTGGATCTTACTCTTACAAGAATTTGATATTGAAATCCGAGATAAAAGAGGAGCAGAAAATCTCGCCGCTGATCATCTTTCTCGTCTTGAAAATCCCGAATTAGAAGTTCTAAACGAATCAGCCATACAAGACAACTTTCCTGATGAATATCTATTGAAGATAGATTATAAAGAAATTCCATGGTTTGCAGATTATGCAAACTACTTAGTTTGTGGATTCCTTGAAAAAGGATTATCTTACCAAAAACGAAAGAAATTCTTCAGTGATATAAAACACTATTTCTGGGAAGATCCACATTTGTTTAAAAGTTGTCCCAATGGAATAATACGCCGATGTGTATTTGGAGATGAAGCTAGTAAAATATTAAACCATTGTCACACAGGACCAACAGGAGGGCATTATGGGCCTCAACTAACAGCAAGAAAAGTTTATGATGCTGGATTCTATTGGCCTACAATTTACAAAGACGCACACCTTCTTTGCAAATCCTGTGATGCATGTCAAAGGGCCGGAAAAATAAGTCAACGTGATGAAATGCCACAAAATGTCATCCAAGTATGTGAAGTCTTTGACATTTGGGGTATTGACTTTATGGGTCCATTTCCAAAATCTCATAATAATCTATATATACTCGTAGCCATTGATTATGTATCTAAATGGGCGGAAGCACAAGCTCTCCCAACTAACGATGCACGAGTTGTAGTCAACTTTTTAAAACGTCTTTTTGCAAGGTTTGGAACACCAAAAGCTTTAATAAGTGATCGGGGTACTCATTTCTGTAATAATCAACTTGAGAAAGTTCTTAAAAGATATGGAGTAACTCATAAAATCTCCACCACATATCATCCATAAACAAGTGGACAAGTTGAAAATACCAACCGAGCCTTAAAACGTATTCTAGAGAAAACCATAGGATCAAATCCGAAGGAATGGTCCATTAAATTGGAGGATGCACTCTGGGCTTTTAGAACAGCCTACAAAACTCCAATTGGAACCACACCTTTTAGACTTGTTTATGGAAAAGCATGTCATCTTCCAGTAGAAATTGAACACAAAGCATTTTGGGCTTTGAAGACATGTAATCTTGATTTACATGAAGCTGGACGTCTACGATTAAGTCAACTAAACGAATTAGAAGAATTAAGACATGAAGCATACGATAATTCGTTAATCTATAAAGAAAGAACGAAGAAATGGCATGATAAAAGAATCAGAAGTTCAAAAGAATTTAAAGAAGGAGACAGAGTTCTTCTTTTCAATTCACGATTCAAGCTATTTCCTGGAAAATTGAAATCAAGATGGTCTGGACCATTCATAGTCAAAAGAGTTTTCCCATACGGAACGATAGAATTAATAAATTCAAATGGGATTGAATTTAAAGTTAATGGTCACAGAGTTAAACACTACATACATAGTCCGATGGAAGTCGACAACAAAGTTAATCACAATTTTGACACCACGGCTAACTAAGTGTGGGGAGAATCAAGTCTTTAAAGGATAATATGTATTTCTGTTAGAGTTAGATTGTCTGTTTTCGTGTAGTTCTCGAAAATGGAATCCGAATGGTCTTTCCCTAGCAGACCCTAAAGAACTAGTCTTCTCCCCCCATTCTGAATTTTTATTTTTTTTTAGGTTTTTACAAAATGAAGACTGCCTGTGAACTAAACCATGGTCTAATGCTACACGCTTTGATCACTAAACGTAATAATGACATACTACCGAGTGAATTAGTATCAGTAATCAGAGAAAGAATGGACGGAGTTAGAAAAGAATCCAGATGCGAAGATAATAAGTTACAATTTGGTAAAGGAAAATCAAAATCCGCAGCGAAAAGAAGAGCACGACACCTAGAAAGATGTCACAAATGCGGAAAATGGTCACATGGAGGTAAATGTTCAAATAATCAAACCTATTCAAATACCGAATTTGTTACTTTATGCAGAGACGGACCATTCATATGTTTAGAAGAAAAGACACTGAATGCTCGAGGTTACGCCTATGTAGCCATGGAAAACCAATTAAACCGACTATCTTATGAATGGGATAGATCATATAACTAAGAAATCTATTTCACAGATATGTCTGTACAGTTTTTATTTTTATTTTTATTTTTAACCTTTTGATAATAAACGCTAATTTGTTCGCTAAAAAGTATTAAATTGGTATTGAATAAAATTAGGTTTGGCGACCGAAATTATTGATATCATTCAAAAATTTATTACATCACTGCGAAATTTAACGTTTATTCTTAAGGTATAAATATCTTTAATCAATCAACCCAAAATATTTCAAAAATTCATCATGAGTTAAATTAGGTTTTGGAACCGAAATTACTTTACCGAAAAGAGGGGCGCATATTTTTGATAATATTTGATTGATTAAAGTGGGATAAAAAGCCAAAAAGATTTTTAATTTTATTTTTACCATGTTTTTAAAATTAATATTTAAATCTTAAATTAATATTGTAAACTTTGTAAAAACAATATATTTAAAATTGTAAATATTTGAAAAATTAATATAAGTTTGGTATGAATTTATAAATTTTTAAATTAAGTTTGTGTGAATTTTTAATTTTTAAAATATGAATTTTTTATTTTATGCATTTCAAATTTTAAGTTTGGTGTGAATTTTTAATATTAATTTTGAATTTTATATTTAAGTTGTGTGAATTTAAAAACAAAAATTTACTTTATCTCATTAAGTTAAAAATATGATTTTTAAAATTCGTCGTAAGTTGAAGACTAGGTCTTTGAACCGAAATTGCTTTACCCAAGGGAGGGACGAGAACTTTTATTATCATTATTTTTAATCTTATTGAATTAAAGTATGCCAAAAACATTAAAAAAACCCAAAAATCTTAGCTTTTAAAACAATCGCTACAAAAAGACAAATTTTAAAATTTTGTCGAGGGACGGACTAGGACATCGATCCGAAACAACCTCGTCCTAAATAACAAGGGAAACAAAATTTTAAAAATTAAATACTTAATTGTTTTATAAGTTAATGATTATAAAAAAAAAATAGCAAACTCCGCGACTCGCGGAGTTTGAAGGGTTAAATACCACGAGTCGCGGAGGGACCAAAACCCAGAAAAAAATAAAACGTAAAAAAACAGATCAGTTCACTCCCCACAAAAACATACTGCGAAGAACAGCTGCGAAAACCCACGAAAAAACCCGAGAAAAAACCCCCAAAATCACAATTTTTAACCGTTAATCACCAAATCTTTTACTAAAATCATGTTGAGAATGATGCTATCTAGGAATTACTTAAGAAAAACGGTAAATTTCTACACCTAAACACCATTTAATCCGAATTTGGTGTTCTTGAGCCATTTTTTTCCCCAATTTGATTTTGATGCTTTTTAGTGTAATTAGGCTTAAATTGTTTATGTATTATGCTTGTATAACCTAGATTGATGCTGTTTAACATGATTAGAAGCCTTAAACTTCAAATTTTGAGTAATTTAGGGTTTGTGTTCTTGAGCAAATTTGGGGCTTTTTGATATAAACAGGTTATGGCCGATTTTTGTCATGAATTGTTGCTAAATTAAGTAGTGTAATATGTCTAGGTAGTTAAATGATCCAAACTTTGAGCCTAAACATGATTTTGAGAATTAAAGTGGACTTTTTCAAGTCTAAAAATTCATGAACTTGATTTTTGAAAGATAATGCCATTTGAGACTTGTTTAATTGCTAGTAATGATTATTTTGGCATGTTATTTGAGTTGAATGCTTATGAACTTGGCGAACATTTTCGTATATGCTTATTTGAAAAAGTGTAGATTTGATGAAAATGTGAAAATGAGCTTAAGTTTGATATAAATTGATCATGTCATTGTGATTATTTTGATTGATGATTTTGCTGACACTAATGCATATTTGGATGCACAAAAATTGTGTTTGATGTGTTTTGCAGACTGAAAGGAGTGAATCTTCATCCCAAGCCCGCAATGCTCCTGCTGAGAATGCGGAACAATAGGAGGTGGATAACTACTACAAGCAGGATATACCTCATCCAGTCATGATCTTTTCTGATATGCACTTGGAAGAGTTGCACCCGAACCTGAGATTTGACAGACTTTGGATAGATTATCCAAAATATCAAAGGGGTTTGCATACTCTTCATTCTAAGGTTGTTGAGGTACCGAGGGTCATAGAATGGGGACCCTTAGAAGCTGTAGAATTGGCCGGGCCAATTAGGGAATTACTTGTACAGAGGTATGGTAATTCTACTTTTAATGACTGGGTAAGTTTATTCACCATGCGTAGACCTGTATATAAAGTATGGTGTGAAGAATTGTTGTGTAGTATAGAGTTGAATGATCGGGTAGCTAGTTTAACCGATCGTTCTTTTATTAGATTTTTGTTAGGCGATTCGATGCGCCACATGTCTTTACTAGACATGGCTCAGGCTTTACGTATATATACGCCTGAGGAGTTAGCATCTGCCGATTGTAGAGGGTTGATACAAAACGGTAGAAAGATAGATGAAAATTTTGATACACACGGTGTGTGGAGTCAAATGACAAGCCATCACCGTTTCAAAGGGGGAAATTACTCTTATTTGGATATAGATAGAGCCGAATTAAGAGTAATTCATAGGTTTTTAGCTAATTCGATTACACAAAGGGGTAAGAACAAGGAAAAAGTAAATGAACAGGATTTGTTTTACCATATGTGTATTCGAGACCCACAAAGCGCTGTAAGTATACCATATTGTGTGGGTTATTATTTGTCAGCTATGGTTCGGGGGATGCGACCGCATAGCATAATAGGAGGTGGTATTTTTATTACTTTGATTGGTGAATATCTCGGTGTGGATATAAGTCGGGGGAGATTATTAGTAGAAGAACCAGAACCCCGCGATACTATAGGTTTAAATGTATACCATGGTGCGAAAGTTTTGAAGAGGCGAAATAACGCCGCAGTACCATACCATGGTAGACATCCACAGGTTGAGAGAAACCAACAGCAAGGTAATGTAGGAGGGGGGAATGAGATGCAAGAAATGCAAAGGTTTATAGCTTCTCAGGAATACGAAAATGCTAGACAGAGAGCATTTGAAGATTGGCAAGTTCATCAGAACCAAATCATAGCTCATTGCCAACATATAAGTAGAAACTATATTCCTACACCGAAACCCATCTTCCCTCCCTGGTCTATAGAGATGCAGCCACCGTATCCTACGTATAACCCTGCCGAAGCATTCTATAGCACCTATGGTTATGCCTGGAACCCCTATTGGTACCAGTATCATCCCTAGTATACTTATTATTTTTTTTTGTAATTTGTAATTATTGATACGTTTAATACTTTTGTTAATATTATAATCATTTTTATAATTATCTAACTTTTATTCTTAGATTTTAATAATTTTTGAATGTGGGGTAATATACCAAACTTCAAAAATATGTATATATGTTTGTAGTTTATCTTATGTACACAACAGGGTAAAACAACGCATTTTCAAAGACTGGCATTAAGTTCAGCAAAAGCAACTAATTTTGACGACAAGATGCAAAATATATGTGAAATAACAACAAGACGAAATGAACAAATGATGTGCACCATTTATCATTCAGCAAACAAACGCCAATATATTTGGAAACTTTGGTAAAGAATTTAATCATTTTCACACAAATCACCCTCAATAATTTAAATTATTACTGATTTCTTGCAAATGAGGGCATTGCAAGATCTTAAGTGTGGGAAGGGGTTAAATTCTTTCGGATTTTAAAATTTTTTACTTTATACACTTGGTTACCATTAAAAATACTGGTAAAGCAGTAGTTGTATTAGAATCTAGTGCTCTCTGATAATAAAGAACAGCCCTAGTCTTATATACTGACTACCCAATTCTAGTAAAAATTTTCAAAATTTTCAATTAAATGAACTCAAAATCATGTTTATACGTATTTATGAACGATAAAACTAGGTTTTAACACCGAAATTATTGTTACCTCGGAAAGGACATAAATTGAAAAACAAACTAAAATGTTAAAATTCATTTAAAATGGAATAGAGGACGATAAAAAGGAAAATAAAAGCCAAGTGTGAAAAAATTTACCAAGTTATCTTAAACATATGTCACATATTTCTGTAACAAATAACTGAAAATACTTTTGCTTTGGACTAAACTAAACTGTTTTACCCGATGAAAGAAAAGAAAAGATGGATCAACACGATGAATCAATTCCATCATTAAAAGGAAGTAAAGTCTTCCGAAAAAGACACGCGCTTCTTGATTTAGGTCATGAAGTTGTCGTCCAGACCAGCTGTAGGTTGACGAAAAATCTAGAAAAGTCATCACTAAAATCAGCAGGAAATCCACGGACCTCAGCATTAAACAGGGTCGCCAAGTGGTCAGATTTATCCTAACCATGAGAAGGATTTATCTTGTACAATGGGGGGCACCATGCAAATTAGCTGGATAAGACTAATGAATCAGATCCCCAGAAAGGATAATCTCCTTAAAGATTAAAAATCAGCTTTTAAGACTGATATCACTCAATCCTTGAGATTGACCTTAAAGATTGAGAATTACAAACTCATGGAATTCAATGATATCTAAACTCGAGCTTGAACGAGAAAATATTTTGATCAAAATTACAAACCGATTTGTTTTCTGAAAACCCTATTTTCAATGCATTCATTACCATTGAACGTAAAATCCTAGGAATTCACCTGGAATTCATTAGGTCACCTGAACTAAATCGGGTGTCAACCGTAAGAACGGTGGTTGCATAGTGGTCAAAGACAGGACCTTGTGCCATACCGAAAAATTATAAGGGTGAGCTTTACTATTGCTCCTATCAAGGATAGTAATTGCGTCCGACACGTTATAGACCATAATTAAAAGCATGTCAGGGGACATTGCCTTAACAGTTGCTTGTTCAACGCTTTCCTTTACAACCGGACGGTAGTTTACCGAAAGGTAATATACGGGACAAGTAAACTGGACGTGTTGCTTTCCAAATACAAGGTTAGCAAGTGGGTAACACAAAACCATAAGTTTTGAGCTAAAATTTTCAAATCTGAAACCCACCAAACCCACAAAAATATTTTGCAAACACCGGTAAAGGGTTATCCCGGAAAACTTATCTAGGGTAAAAACTAGATTTAATTTTCAAAAAGATCAAATGTTTTCATAAAGATCCAATTTCCTTAATGGATCTAAATTTTTATAGTCATGTGGGACTGTAAACCATATCGTTACTACCATTGTTTATACCACCGTATAAAAATCACTGATGTACAAAGTGTGAAGAATAAAGAAGTGATTCTAGTATTTCAAGACGATATTGCTTGAGGACAAGCAACGCTCAAGTGTGGGAATATTTGATAATGCTAAAAACGAACATATATTTCATAGCATTATTCCTCAAGAAAGACAAGCTTTTAGTTGAAATTGTTCTATTTAAAAGTGATATTCGTTTAAATAATAAAAGGTGAAGACAAAAGACAGATTCGACGAATTGAAGACGCAAACGACCAAAAAGCTCAAAAGTACAAAAGACAATCAAAAAGGTTCCAATTATTGATAAGAAACGTCTCGAAATTACAAGAGTACAAGATTCAAAACGCAAAGTACAAGATATTAAATTGTACGCAAGGACGTTCGAAAATCCGGAACCGGGACCAGAGTCAACTCTCAACGCTCGACACAACGGACTAAAAATTACAAGTCAACTATGCACATAAATATAATATAATATTTAAATAATTCTTATAATTATTTATATATTATAATAAATAATAAAAACCGTCGGCAAGAAAGACTCCAAACCAGAGTGAGCTGTAATTGCAAACTCCGCGACTCGCGGAGTTTGAAGGCAAAAATGCCGCGAGTCGCGGAGCCCCAAAAGTCGAAAATCCCTATAAAGCTCGCGCATTCTGATCGTAAAAATTTACAAAATATATATCTCTCTCTCTCAATATATCGTATATATTTATATTTATATTTTAATTTTAATTTTAATTTTAATTATAATTCTAATAATAAGGGTATGTTAGCGAATGTTGTAAGGGTGTAAGTCAAAATTCTGTCCGTGTAACGCTACGCTATTTTTAATCATTGTAAGTTATGTTCAACCTTTTTAATTTAATGTCTCGTAGCTAAGTTATTATTATGCTTATTTAATCCGAAGTAATCATGATGTTGGGCTAATTACTAAAATTGGGTAATTGGGCATTGTACCATATTTGGGGTTTGGACAAAAGAACGACACTTGTGGAAATTAGACTATGGGCTATTAATGGGCTTTATATTAGTTTAACTAAATGATAGTTTGTTAATGTTAATATAAAGATTTACAATTGGGCGTCCCTATAAATAACCATTTACACTCGATCGGACACGATGGGCGGGGTATTTATATGTACGAATAATCGTTCATTTAACCGGACACGGGAATGGATTAATAGCCACTAGAATAATTAAAACAGGGGTGAAATTATGTATAAGGACACTTGGTATAATTGATAACAAAATATTAAAATTTTGGGTTACACTCAGTCGACATCCTGGTGTAATTATTAAACAAAGTATTAAAATCTTGTTATAGTTTAAGTCCCCAATTAGTTGGAATATTTAACTTCGGGTATAAGGATAATTTGACGAGGACACTCGCACTTTATATTTATGACTGATGGACTGTTATGGACAAAAACCAGACGGATATATTAAATAATCCAGAACAAAGGACAATTAACCCATGGGCATAAAACTAAAATCAACACGTCAAACATCATGATTACGGAAGTTTAAATAAGCATAATTCTTTTATTTCATATTTAATTTCCTTTATTTTATATTTAATTGTACTTCTAATTATCGCACTTCTATTTATTGTTATTTAATCGCACTTTTAATTATCGTACTTTTTAATTATCGCAATTTTATTTTATCGCACTTTTATTTATTGCAATTTCATTATCGTTATTTATTTTACGCTTTAAATTAAGTCTTTTATTTATTTAATATTTTACATTAGGTTTTAACTGCGACTAAAGTTTTAAAATCGACAAACCGGTCATTAAACGGTAAAAAACCCCCCTTTATAATAATAATATTACTTATATATATATATATATATATATATATATATATATATATATGTATTTCTATAAAAGTAAACTAATATAGCGTTAAGCTTTGTTTAAAAAGATTCCCTGTGGAACGAACCGGACTTACTAAAAACTACATTACTGTACGATTAGGTACACTGTCTATAAGTGTTGTAGCAAAGTTTAAGTATATCCGTTCTCTAAATAAATAAATATCTTGTGTAAAATTGTATCGTATTTAATAGTATTTCCTGCAAAATTTAATAGTATTTTATACCCCTCCGCTACCACATCAGTAATCGATGATTGATAAAGATGATCATATGGGTTTGAAATTAAAGAAAAAAAAAAGAGAAATGGAAACAAATAGGATCGGGTTAAATAAATTAAGATCCTAGTTTTAATCAGAAAAGCGGAGATAGAGGAATGGTTTAAGTTTTTATCAGGTTAGCGGGACGTCGCGGGTTCAAACCCGGACTTGAGCATTTTTTTTAGGGCTACTCCTTTGAGATAGTTATTACAAATACTCTTATTATTATTATTATTATTATTATTATTATTATTATTATTATTATTATTATTATTATTATTATTATTATTATTATTATTATTAAAAATTAACATTATAATTAAAATTATTACTATCATTATTATTATTTTCATTAACATGATTTTTATATAATTTTTTTTTACATTATCGTATTGATATCAAATTTATTATTTTTATTGTCACTATTAAGATTATTATTATTAATTTACTAAATAAATATTATATATATAAGAAAAATATATTTATTACATATAACATAATTATAGTGATATTTTTATAATAAATACTAATTATTTATCTAAAGTATATAAAATAAATATAGATAATTAAGTTATTAATGAAACATATAAGTTTACTAAAATAACAATTAATAAATAAATTATTCGGTTACGATTATATGTGTTAATATATATAAATGATATAGGTTCGTGAATCCGAGGCCAACCTTGCATTATTCAGTTCCGTCGTATGCATATTTTTACTACAAAATATCGTATTGTGAGTTTCATTTGCTCCCTTTTACTCTTTACATTTTTGAGACTGAGAATACATGCGATGTTTTTATAACTGTTTTGTTAAATGCTTTTGAAATATATTTTGAACTGCGAATACATGAAATGCTTTTATAAATGTTTGACGAGATATACACAAGCAAAACATTCCTCGAATGAATTATTATGCAGACAGAAGTTCTGTGGATTATTATTGAATTATGTGAACATGATAATTGCCACCAATTGATGAATATATTTTCCCCTGATTATTATTGCTTGGTAACCTAATAATTAGAATCAGGTATGGCCCTAATTCACGCGAATCCTAAAGGTAGCTACCGGGTTTAACACCCCCACCCAGAATGTTCACTAGACGGAAGAGCTAGTGGGTGTGGTGTTTAGTACTTCGAAGTTTATATATTATACAGACGAGATGTTCTGTTTTTGGGGATATTATTGATGCGCATTATATGTTAAGGTCGGTTACCAAGCCAAGCAATGAATACAAAGTGAATGTTATGTATCGAGAGAATGATTTTATACACAGGTTATGTGTATGTTATTTTTGTGCACGAGATATGTGTACGGTTATTAAAAATCGCGAGGCAACCTACGGGGGAGAAAAGGATACGAACCTACTCTGCTAAGCATTATGAAAAATGGTTTCATACACGAGATTGGTGTACTGTATTTAAAATCTTGTGGTCTAACAACATGATACATTTTATTATTTATGATAAACTTATGAACTCACCAACCTTTTGGTTGACACTTTAAAGCATGTTTATTCTCATGTATGAAAGAAATCTTCCGCTGTGCATTTGCTCATTTTAGAGATATTACTTGGAGTCATTCATGACATATTTCAAAAGACGTTGCATTCGAGTCGTTGAGTTCATCAAGAATATTATTAAGTCATTTATAGTTGGATATATTATGAAATGGTATGCATGTCGTCAACTTTCTATGTGATGAAAGTTTGTCTTTTAAAAACGAATGCAATGTTTGTAAAATGTATCATTTAGAGGTCAAGTACCTCGCAATGAAATCAACTATTGTGAATCGCTTATAATCGGTATGAACGGGTCCTTTCATTTACTAATGCTCACTAGTTACCTTAATGGACTTTTACCTTAATGGACTTCCATGGCCCAACCTACTCAACTTAGTGGACTAATTAGTGGATTAATTAGCCCATGTAATTAATAACTAGCCCATCTAAGTATTAAGACAAAATCCCTCATGCATGCTTATGTACTATACTTACAACATTTAACCTCACATGACATGCCACCCAACATATCAACATCACCATTGTACCACCACCATGAAAAGAAAATGGTCCCCCCTTTTTGCTCCCAAAACCGTCGGCTATACCACCCCACCACCACCATTTCATTTTTCAAACTTCATTCATTTTCTCTCAAAAACACACACTTTTCTCTCTAGTTGATTCTCACTCTAACTTCTCTCTAAAACTTTGAAGAACTTGTAAGTGTTCTTGATTTTCTTTTCTTCTTTTTCTTCCTTGTTTTCGTGAATCATCGTCATCATAATCAAGGATTCAAGTTTTGTAACTTGAATCTTCATAACTCTTGTAAGATTCAAACTTTGTTTTGAAAAGTCTTCAAGAACATGAAGGATTCAAGCTTTTTAGCTTTGAATCTTCATAATCTTGTTAGATCTAAGTTATTAACTTAAGATCTCTTTAATTGTGTTAAAAGATCAAAACTCATGTTTATGATCTTCATGTAACTTGTAGATCCAACTCTTTACTTTATGGATCTTCAAGAAAGTTTGAAATACAAGCTTACTAGCTTGATATTTCTACAAAAAGTTAGTTAAGATCAAAGTTTATTAACTTATGATCTCCTTTAATTTGTTGTACTTTAGATTTGTGACTTGTGTTTTCATTAAACAAAAGATACAAGCTTACTAGCTTGAGATCTTATAAGTGTTGTTAGGAATCCAAGCTCTCTAGCTTAGGGTTTCATTTTTGTGTGTGATTTAAGTTGTGTAACTTATGGTCTTCTACTTTATTTAAACAAAAGCTCATTAGCTTATGTTCATCCTACTTTACAAGATCTAAGTTTCATAACTTATGGTTGTGTAAAAGTTGAAAGTCTAAGTGATATGACTTAGGGTTTCACCAAGAACATGAGATCTAGACCTTTTAGTCTAAGGTCTTCAATACTTAGCTAAGATCTAAGTTTTATAACTTAAGGTCTTGCTTATTTAGTTTGATTCAAAGTTTATAGCTTAATAGAACTTGTACTTGTGTCGAAACTAAGAACTTGATGTAACTTTGGTTCATCATCTTGCTTGAACTCTTAAATGAGTTGTATTTTGTTTCTTAGTCTTGACTCTTGTGTGTTGATGGTTAAACCTTGGTTAAAGTGATGTTAAATGTAACACCGGCCATTTTTTTTTTAATACACAGCGAAAGACTATATTAATAAACACAGTATAGGTCACGTCATTATATTAATCTGAGTAATTAAGTTAAAGTTTACACAACGGTGTTACGTTATTACAAAACATGATTTAAACAAAAGTCCACATCAGAGTAGGGTTGTCAAACATGTCTTCTGCAACAGCACCCATTGTAGTGACCCGAACTTTTCCATGTTTATATATATTAATTGAGATTGATATTTACATGATTAAATGTTTCCAACATGTTAAGCAATCAAACTTGTTAAGACTTGATTAATTGAAATATGTTTCATATAGACAATTGACCACCCAAGTTGACCGGTGATTCACGAACGTTAAAACTTGTAAAAACTATATGATGACATATATATGGTTATATATATAGTTAACATGATATTATGATAAGTAAACATATCATTAATTATATTAACAATGAGCTACATATGTAAAAACAAGACTACTAACTTAATGATTTTGAAACGAGACATATATGTAACGATTATCGTTGTAACGACATTTAATGTATATATATCATATTAAGAGATATTCGTACATCATAATATCATGATAATATAATAATTTAAAATCTCTTTTGATATTATAAACATTGGGTTAACAACATTTAACAAGATCGTTAACCTAAAGGTTTCAAAACAACATTTACATGTAACGACTAACGATGACTTAACGACTCAGTTAAAATGTATATACATGTAGTGTTTTAATATGTATTCATACACTTTTGAAAGACTTCAAGAAACTTATCAAAATACTTCTACTTAACAAAAATACTTACAATTACATCCTCGTTCAGTTTCATCAACAATTCTACTCGTATGCACCCGTATTCGTACTCGTACAATACACAGCTTTTAGATGTATGTACTATTGGTATATACACTCCAATGATCAGCTCTTAGCAGCCCATGTGAGTCACCTAACACATGTGGGAACCATCATTTGGAAACTAGCATGAAATATCTCATAAAATTACAAAAATATGAGTAATCATTCATGACTTATTTACATGAAAACAAAATAACATATCCTTTATATCTAATCCATACACCAACGACCAAAAATACCTACAAACACTTTCATTCTTCAATTTTCTTCATCTAATTGATCTCTCTCAAGTTCTATCTTCAAGTTCTAAGTGTTCTTCATAAATTTCAAAAGTTCTAGTTTCATAAAATCAAGAATACTTTCAAGTTTGCTAGCTCACTTCCAATCTTGTAAGGTGATCATCCAACCTCAAGAAATCTTTGTTTCTTACAGTAGGTTATCATTCTAATACAAGGTAATAATCATATTCAAACTTTGGTTCAATTTCTATAACTATAACAATCTTATTTCAAGTGATGATCTTACTTGAACTTGTTTTCGTGTCATGATTCTGCTTCAAGAACTTCGAGCCATCCAAGGATCCATTGAAGCTAGATCCATTTTTCTCTTTTCCAGTAGGTTTATCCAAGGAAATTAAGGTAGTAATGATGTTCATAACATCATTCGATTCATACATATAAAGCTATCTTATTCGAAGGTTTAAACTTGTAATCACTAGAACATAGTTTAGTTAATTCTAAACTTGTTCGCAAACAAAAGTTAATCCTTCTAACTTGACTTTTAAAATCAACTAAACACATGTTCTATATCTATATGATATGCTAACTTAATGATTTAAAACCTGGAAACACGAAAAACACCGTAAAACCGGATTTACGCCGTCGTAGTAACACCGCGGGCTGTTTTGGGTTAGTTAATTAAAAACTATGATAAACTTTGATTTAAAAGTTGTTATTCTGAGAAAATGATTTTTATTATGAACATGAAACTATATCCAAAAATTATGGTTAAACTCAAAGTGGAAGTATGTTTTCTAAAATGGTCATCTAGACGTCGTTCTTTCGACTGAAATGACTACCTTTACAAAAACGACTTGTAACTTATTTTTCCGACTATAAACCTATACTTTTCTGTTTAGATTCATAAAATAGAGTTCAATATGAAACCATAGCAATTTGATTCACTCAAAACGGATTTAAAATGAAGAAGTTATGGGTAAAACAAGATTGGATAATTTTTCTCATTTTAGCTACGTGAAAATTGGTAACAAATCTATTCTAACCATAACTTAATCAACTTGTATTGTATATTATGTAATCTTGAGATACCATAGACACGTATACAATGTTTCGACCTATCATGTCGACACATCTATATATATTTCGGAACAACCATAGACACTCTATATGTGAATGTTGGAGTTAGCTATACAGGGTTGAGGTTGATTCCAAAATATATATAGTTTGAGTTGTGATCAATACTGAGATACGTATACACTGGGTCGTGGATTGATTCAAGATAATATTTATCGATTTATTTCTGTACATCTAACTGTGGACAACTAGTTGTAGGTTACTAACGAGGACAGCTGACTTAATAAACTTAAAACATCAAAATATATTAAAAGTGTTGTAAATATATTTTGAACATACTTTGATATATATGTATATATTGTTATAGGTTCGTGAATCATACAGTGGCCAAGTCTTACTTCCCGACGAAGTAAAAATCTGTGAAAGTGAGTTATAGTCCCACTTTTAAAATCTAATATTTTTGGGATGAGAATACATGCAGGTTTTATAAATGATTTACAAAATAGACACAAGTACGTGAAACTACATTCTATGGTTGAATTATCGAAATCGAATATGCCCCTTTTTATTAAGTCTGGTAATCTAAGAATTAGGGAACAGACACCCTAATTGACGCGAATCCTAAAGATAGATCTATTGGGCTTAACAAACCCCATCCAAAGTACCGGATGCTTTAGTACTTCGAAATTTATATCATATCCGAAGGGTGTCCCGGAATGATGGGGATATTCTTATATATGCATCTTGTTAATGTCGGTTACCAGGTGTTCACCATATGAATGATTTTTATCTCTATGTATGGGATGTGTATTGAAATATGAAATCTTGTGGTCTATTATTATGATTTGATATATATAGGTTAAACCTATAACTCACCAACATTTTTGTTGACGTTTTAAGCATGTTTATTCTCAGGTGATTATTAAGAGCTTCCGCTGTCGCATACTTAAATAAGGAAGAGATTTGGAGTCCATGCTTGTATGATATTGTGTAAAAACTGCATTCAAGAAACTTATTTTGTTGTAACATATTTGTATTGTAAACCATTATGTAATGGTCGTGTGTAAACAGGATATTTTAGATTATCATTAGTTGATAATCTACGTAAAGTTTTTTAAACCTTTATTGATGAAATAAAGGTTATGGTTTGTTTTAAAATGAATGCAGTCTTTGAAAAACGTCTCATATAGAGGTCAAAACCTCGCAACGAAATCAATTAATATGGAACGTTTTTAATCAATAAGAACGGGACATTTCAGTTGGTATCAGAGCGTTGGTCTTAGAGAACCAGAAAATTTGCATTAGTGTGTCTTATCGAGTTTGTTAGGATGCATTAGTGAGTCTGGACTTCGACCGTGTTTTCTTTAAAAATGATTGCTTAACATTTTTGTTGGAAACTATATATTTTTAACATATGAATATTATGTGATATATTAATCTCTTAACGTGTTTGATATTATGTGATAGATGTCTACCTCTAGAACAAGTCCCATTGACTCACCTAATAATAATGAAGAGTCAAATGTAAATTGGAATGATTTGTGGACTGATTCACAAGTTCCCGAAGAGGAACCGGAAGAAGAGTCGGAACCGGAAGAAGAATCGGAACCGGAAGAAGAATCGGAACCGGATGAAGAAATAGAATCGGTGGGGGAAATAATAAAACGGTTAAGTAAAAGAAAATCCTCAACCAACCGACCAAAGTTAATTATGGTCAATGGTGTTTCCTCCAAGGAAGCAAAATATTGGGAGGATTACCAATTCTCCGATGAATCGGATTCCGACGAGAATTCCGATGATGTTATAGAAATTACCCCAACTGAATTTAAAAAGGCAAAAGAAAATAATAAGGGAAAGGGCATAAAAATAGAGAAATCTAATTCCAACCCCGATGAACTTTATATGTATCGTCAACCCCCGAAGTCCTTAAGTTGTAACAATGACCCGGGAACCTCTAAACCACCAGGTTTTTCTAAACCAATGTGGACAACGACGGCTCGTATTAGGGGAACATCATATATCCCTAGAAACTTGGCAAAACGAACCAAAACCGAAGAAGAAGAAACGAGCGAGTCGGAATAAGATAGTTGTATTCGTGTGGTGTAATATATGTAATATAGTGTTCTTATGCTTTATGATATATGTAAAAATTGCTTGTATTAATAAGTATTTTTTTATGAATCTAACTCTTGTCTATTTTACAGTTTAAAAACACAAAATGGATAGACAACCCAATATTTTAAGAGACCTACCCGGAGACATGATTGATGAAATCTTGTCTAGAGTCGGTCAGAATTCCTCGGCACAACTATTTAAGGCGAGATCAGTTTGTAAGACATTCGAAGAACGTTCCAAGAATGTCTTGGTTTATAAGAGACTTTCGTTTGAAAGATGGGGGATATGACATTGGGAAACCCATAAGTTACGATGTGTTTACTTTGACGCATATATTGCGGGGAACCCAAATGCTATTTTACGCAATGGGTTAAGAAATTATTTTGACTCAATATATCCGAATATTGGACTTCGTGATTTAGAAAAAGCGGCTAACATGCAACATAAAGAAGCATGTTATGCTTACGGATTAGTAATGTTCGCTTCTCACCAAAGTGAGAACAAGAACATCGGGCTACAACTATTAAACAAAACGTTTCCACAAGTGACGGAGTCGGTAATTGGGGTAAGAAATGAGGTTTTTAGATTATTACGGGACTGTTGGACATTACGTAACCCTCGTCCCTTTGATGACGTTACAACACGTTGTCTTATCAACGGCCATAACGGTTATGTTGCACAAGACCAAGGATGGGAAGTAGTCCTAGTAAAACCAGAATGCATGACTTGTTTCTGGACGTATGAATTACGTGTCTTTATTGCCTTTGCTGAACGACTTGTGTACTAGCTAGAATTGTCTTCACAACTATCTTGTATCAAAGTTATTGTGTGCTATATTTCATGCTTTATGTAAAATAAGCGGTATTGTAAGTTTGTAAAATATTGTATAAAAGTTTGAACGCGAAATATTATTATAATCAGTTTTTCATATAGAATTATAGTAGTTGAATTGTATATTAGCTACTAAGTATGAACTTAACGGGTAGGTACTACCCGAATTTAAACTTATAAAACGCTAATATGAAGAAAAAGCTTTTATAAATGAGTTCATATTATGCTACAAAATACTATTAACTACTCTTAATATTCTGTATGATTAACTTGTTCCATTTAACTATTTTGAAGGAAATGGCACCGACTACTCGACACACCGTGAATATGAATGAAGAGGAATTCCGTACTTTTCTAGCTTCAAACATAGCCGCAGTACAGGCTGCGCTACATACCAACAATAACCTTGGATCTAGCAGTACAGGAAATCGTGTAGGATGCACCTACAAAGAATTCACTGCCTGCAAACCTTTGGAATTTGATGGAACCGAAGGACTGATCGGATTGAAACGGTGGACCGAGAAGGTTGAATCGGTGTTTGCCATAAGTAAGTGTACTGAAGAGGACAAAGTGAAGTACGCTACGCATACCTTCACAGGTTCTGCGTTAACATGGTGGAATACCTATCTAGAGCAAGTGGGACAAGATGATGCGTACGCACTACCGTGGTCAGCATTCAAGCACTTGATGAACGAGAAGTACCGTCCCAGAACCGAGGTCAATAAGCTCAAGACAGAACTTAGAGGGTTACGAACCCAAGGATTTGATATTACCACGTACGAAAGACGATTCACAGAATTGTGCCTATTGTGTCCGGGAGCATTCGAAGATGAGGAAGAGAAGATCGACGCGTTTGTGAAAGGATTACCGGAAAGAATCCAAGAATATATAAGTTCACACGAGCCCGCCTCCATACAACAGGCATGTAGAATGGCTCACAAACTAGTGAACCAGATTGAAGAAAGAATTAAAGAACAGACTGCTGAAGAGGCCAATGTGAAGTAAGTCAAAAGAAAGTGGGAGGAAAACGGTGATAAGAATCACCAATACTACAACAACAGCTACCATTCAAGCATTGAGATGGCGCCGTTTGAAGCACTTTATGGTAGAAAGTGCAGGTCTCCGATTTGTTGGAATGAAGTGGGGGATAGACAGATTACGGGTCCGGAGATTATACAAGAAACTACCGAGAAGATCATCCAAATTCAACAACGGTTGAAAACCGCCCAAAGTCGACAAAAGAGCTACGCTGACATTAAAAGAAAAGATATAAAATTTGAAATTGGAGAGATGGTCATGCTTAAAGTTGCACCTTGGAAAGGCGTTGTTCGATTTGGTAAACGAGGGAAATTAAATCCAAGGTATATTGGACCATTCAAGATTATTGATCGTGTCGGACCAGTAGCTTACCGACTTGAGTTACCTCAACAACTCGCGGCTGTACATAACACTTTCCACGTCTTGAATTTGAAGAAATGTTTTGCTAAAGAAGATCTCACTATTCCGTTAGATGAAATCCAAATCAACGAAAAACTTCAATTCATCGAAGAACCCGTCGAAATAATGAATCGTGAGGTTAAAAGACTTAAGCAAAACAAGATACCAATTGTTAAGGTTCGATGGAATGCTCGTAGAGGACTCGAGTTCACCTGGGATCGTGAAGATCAGATGAAGAAGAAATACCCGCATCTATTTCCAGAAGATTCGTCAACACCTTCAACAGCTTAAAATTTCGGGACGAAATTTATTTAACGGGTAGGTACTGTAGTGACCCGAACTTTTCCATGTTTATATATATTAATTGAGATTGATATTTACATGATTAAATGTTTCCAACATGTTAAGCAATCAAACTTGTTAAGACTTGATTAATTGAAATATGTTTCATATAGACAATTGACCACCCAAGTTGACCGGTGATTCACGAACGTTAAAACTTGTAAAAACTATATGATGACATATATATGGTTATATATATAGTTAACATGATATTATGATAAGTAAACATATCATTAATTATATTAACAATGAACTACATATGTAAAAACAAGACTACTAACTTAATGATTTTGAAACGAGACATATATGTAACGATTATCGTTGTAACGACATTTAATGTATATATATCATATTAAGAGATATTCGTACATCATAATATCATGATAATATAATAATTTAAAATCTCTTTTGATATTATAAACATTGGGTTAACAACATTTAACAAGATCGTTAACCTAAAGGTTTCAAAACAACATTTACATGTAACGACTAACGATGACTTAACGACTCAGTTAAAATGTATATACATGTAGTATTTTAATATGTATTCATACACTTTTGAAAGACTTCAAGACACTTATCAAAATACTTCTACTTAACAAAAATGCTTACAATTACATCCTCGTTCAGTTTCATCAACAATTCTACTCGTATGCACCCGTATTCGTACTCGTACAATACACAGCTTTTAGATGTATGTACTATTGGTATATTGTTGGGATTTAACAAGTTTCATGATACTTAAAACCATTTAAGAATCAATTAAAAGCGGAAGCATGTAATTACCATTTTGGAACATGTTAATCTTTAACCAATTAAAGTTAAATCCCAATTAGGATCAAGTTGTGATATATACTTACAAACTACAAGCAAGTAAAGAGATTATACCTTCTCCAAGCTAGGTAGTAAGTGATGAAGATGATGATGTTGAATGGAGCTTCAAATGGATGAAACCTCAAGAGATTATACCCCAAACTTGTAACCAACACCTTGTACTTTGGTTAGGATTTAATTTACACTTGAGATAGACTTGCAAAAAAGAAAAATGAACTCTCCTACCCTTAGGAAAGGTCACGGCAGCAGCTCTTCAAAATGAGGGAGTATGCAGAATTTTTCTTGCTAGTTTTGATGTGTATTGCATGTGTGTGTAGTCTCCAAGAGTACCTAGATACTTATTCCTCTTGAAAATGCAAGTAGCCATTCAAATGGGTAGTCAAATGGCATGCATACATGGACTCCAATGCCACTCACAAGATGTAATTAAAATAAGTTTTATAAAAGATTAATCTTTTATAAAACTATTTCATAATACTTACATTCTTTAATTTATATAAACATTATATATATAAAACCAATTTATATAAAGTGTAATATAAATTAACTAATTATTTAACCTATAAATAATTAAATCCATATTATATAAATTATTCCATAATTTATATAAATACACATCAAGTAGTATTTAAGAAAACCATTTTTCTTAAAGTTCAAGTGTCGCGTATTTGATCAATGAACCAATCGTTAAAATCAAATACAAATAAGGTGTCGGTAAGTTTGTTATTGGGTATGACCCGACTTGGATCATAACACGTCAGCCACATTAATTTAATATGTCTCTCGGGCATACGAAATACCTTCAATCTCCCACTTGCACGAGAAACATAAGAAATTAATGCAAGTGATGGATACAGCCTAACACACCGTCCATCACCCCTAATATGTTATGACTTTGTGCCATTCAATAACATCATCCCTTTCGAGTTCCCATCTCGAATATGATTAGGTGAATCTTTCATTATTTCCTTTCGTCCTAGATGTCATGTTAAATCCAAGAGATACAGAGTGATCACTCTCTTATAGATTTAACTTTTCAGGCCTTAGACATCTGACTCTCAACGAATAAGAGGGACAAATTCCATCTTGACTACATACGTCCTAGATATACACTTTGTAATATACCTGAGTTCTTCCTTATGTACTACCATGTTTCAGAATAGCGAAGGAAAGAATCAAGGCACAATATTTGGTGAACATCTGAACCCTATATGTATCTCAGGTCAGAGGATACAATGATATTCTCCTTTACTCAAGATTACATGTGATCAACCACAAAGGCTCCATATAGTAAATCTTGAGAGCGGGTCTTCCAATATTTGTGTCCCACAAATATCTATGAACCTTGGTTGCAACCTTGCCCCACATTCACCATTTGAATGTTAACCAATCCAGGTTCATAATAGTCTAGACCTCACACTTGTTCCCACAAATGTGATCGACTACGGAATTTAGAATAATAGTTTATTCATGGATGAAATATGCTAAATAGGAACATAACTCAAATAAATTAACACCATAGTTATATTAATGAGTTTGAATAATTTCGTTCCGGTACAATACATAAAATAGATCATATCCAATCACTAGAATATCGAAGCCCTAATGCACAAACATGTCCCTCATGTTTTGGCCCATGTAAAAGCTTCGTGAGTGGATCCGCAACATTATGATCTGTGTGAACTTTGCGAATACATATCTTTCCTTTTTCAACTTCATCCCTTATGTAGTTGAATCTCCGCTCAATGTGACGAGTCTTTTGATGGGCACGAGGTTCCTTGATTTGAGCAATCGCACCCTCGTTGTCACAAAAGATCTCAAGAGGGTCCTGAATGGAAGGGACCACTCCTAAGTCGTCGATGAATTTCTTCATCCATGCAGCTTCCTGAGCTGCCAGTGAGGCGGCAATGTACTCCGACTCTGTAGTGGATAACGCAACAACCTCCTGTTTCGAACTCTTCCAAGAGACCGCACCACCATTTAACATGAAGACATAACCGGATTGTGATCGAGAGTCATCTCGATCAGTTTGGAAACTCGCGTCCACGTAACCTTTTACGGCGAGTTCCTCCTCACCAGACCCATATATTAGAAACATATCCTTAGTTCTCCTAAGGTATTTCAATATACTTTTAACAGCAATCCAATGACTGTTTCCTGGGTTATTCTGGTATCTACTTGTCAAGCTTAGAGCGCATGACACATCCGGTCTAGTACATATCATCGCATACATGATAGACCCAATTGCAGATGCGTATGGGACTTTCTTCATTCTATCTTGTTCATCTTTCGTGGTAGGACACTGAGATGAACTGAGAACGGTTCCTCTTTGAATAGGTACCAAACCTTTCTTAGAGTTTTCCATCTTGAACCTTTTCAAGATTTTATCAATGTATGTACTTTGACTTAAACCTATCAATCTCTTGGATCTATTCCTATAGATCCCTATCCCCAATATGTATTGTGCATCTCCAAGATCCTTAATTGTGATGACCCGGGAATTTCCGACCAAATTTAAACATAATCTTATATGATTCGACTCGATAAGCAAAGTCTATTAAACCGAGTCTCATTATGTTTGAACTATTTCATGATAACATTTGACCTTTAACTATTTCCGACGATTCACGAACCTTTAATTGTAACTAAGAATGTAAATATAAATAATTATATATAAAACTAATTATATTAGTATTAATGAACTATTAAGTAATTTTGTTATTATAAAAGATAACATTTAATAACTAAAGATTTTCATTTTGAATATATATAGTATATTGTATATAAATGATTCAAACATATTTTACCAACGTTATCAAAATATTAAATGTACAATGTTATACTTTGTAGTTAATTGTTTAATATACATAATTAATCATCTACTCAACATTTAAAACATGATTTTATATATATGGTAGTATACATATATACATAAATATAACTATATATATATATATATATATATATATATATATATATATGATTTTATACATAATTATTATATTATGTATATGTAGAAATTTATAATATATCTATGATGAAATAATGTACTATTTTAATAAATATATATAATACTTACATATATAAAACATTTATATTTTTCATAATTACATACATAAGTATAATATAATTAGTATGTAAATAAATATTATAATATATTTATATTAAAATGCATAAATATATAATATTCAGTATATGTTACAATACATATTACATAATTATTAAATATTACATAATAATAGATGATATTAATAAATTAAATTTAAATACAAATATAGTTGTTGTAGTAATGTTATTTGTATCGTCAAATATCAATATTTGTATTCATAATATCACTTTATATCATATAAAGATGAAATTGGATGTATAAATTAGATTATTATTACTAATATTATTATTATCGATAAAATATTAATATTATCATAATTAGTATGGTATTATTATTATTATTATTATTATCATTTTTACAATTATTATTATCATTAATATTATATTTATCATTATTATTAATTTTATTAATATTATTAGATATTAATAGTATTGTTATTATATATTATTATTATTAATTAAAAAAAAGCAGTAGGGATCTATATTATACGCTTGACCTCTGTATCCTTTATCTCTATTATTATTATTTTTTTTGTTTCTTTCCTGCTCCCAACTCGTGAACCTGTGTTGACATTTTCTCCATTTTTTATCAACCGATCTCTATTATTACAACATGATTATGTATAATTGCAAATCAAATAAAAAGGAAATCCAATGGGATTAAAGAGCACAGCGATATTTTTGTTTTCTTCTTCTCTGCACGCTCCAATTTTTTTTTCTCTTAATTCAATTTCGAATAAAGTTTCAAAATCTAAAAATGCAGAAAGGTTAGAAATCTTTCTTTGAATCTATCTGCAAAATCTCAACTCTCAAATCTTTATATCGATCTTGAATTTTGAAGTCAAAGTTTAGTTTAAAAAAAGTCAACAATTGTTCTTGAGACAAATTCGCGTTCGTGTATATGTTTCTGATCAAATTGACGATTCCAGTAGTTTTTATACATGTTTAGAAAACTATTTCGTGTTATAAACATTATCTATAATGTTATCTATTACGAAATCAATTTTTTTTGTTTTGTTCCAAGAACCGACGCTGCAGTAGGCCTTAGTGTTTTTTTTTTTTTATTTTAGAACCCAAATTATTTTTTTTTCTGTAATGTTTTGAAGCTTTAAAGGGAACCCCGATTTTTTATTTTTTTTTGGTTATTGATGTTTTGTTGAATCCATGAGACTTGTGGAGAAGAAGAGGAATAGAAGAAAAACAGTTTATATATAAAATTTAAATTCGATATTAGTACAGAGAATCAGAATTGGTGGGATGGTCGAGAGTGTTTGCGTGTGAGCATGTGGTCACGAGATCGAGTCCAGAGGACGGTAGTTTCTTTTTTTTTTTTTTTGAAACTCTTTTCATGTGAGGTAGTTTTCTTTTCTAATTTTTTTATTGTTATTATATATTAATTATTATTAGTATTATTATTATTATTGTGATTGTTTTGATTGTTATTGTTATTGTTATTATTAGTATCATACTTGTTATCATATTTGAAAGTATTATAGACATTACTATTATTATTATGATAGGTATTAATAATATTATTATTAGTAATAAACTTATCATTTTAGTATTTTATCATCATTAGGATTATGATTATGATTATCATTATTATTATTATGAAGGAAATAAAAATATATTATTATCATCAATATTAGAATTTGTACCGGTTTATAAATAATAGTATCATCAGTACATTTACAATTAATAATATCATATTTATCAGTATCATCATTAATATTTACTAGTATTATTATGATTATCATTTATCATTTTATAAATATTAGAACCCTTATTATTAACATAAGTATGGTATTAGTATTAATATTATTTTAGAGTTATTATTATTAGTATCATTAACAGTTATCATTTTCATTTTTTTTGCTATTAGTATTATCATTATTAATAAAATTATTATTATTATTAGTAAATCATTATTATCTAAATTATTATTTTAACAAATAAATCTTTTGTACACTATATATATACTTATGGTATATACTAGGATTGTATTAATAATTCACATAACAAACTAATAAAATTTCATAAATACAATACTAACCACAAATATATGTATATAAATATATTAATGTCACTATTTATATAAACGTAAATCATTATAGATATATACATAAAATCGATATATATATATAAAATATAACTTAAAATATAATATAAGTATACGTTTTAAAATAAAGGTTAGAATAAATTCTACAAAACTATAATATATAAATAATACATATTAATAAATGAAATTTTGTAACTTACATTATACGTATTAATATATACACAATTGATATAGGTTCGTGAATCCGAGGCCAACCCTGCATTGTTCAATGACGTCATATGTATTTTTACTACAAAATACAGTATCGTGAGTTTCATTTGCCTTTTTACCCTTTATATTTTTGGGCTGAGAATACATGCGCAACTTTTATAACTGTTTTACGAAATTGACACAAGTACGTGAAACTACATTCTATGGTTGGATTATCGAAGTCGAATATGCCCCTTTTTATTAAGTCTGGTAATCTAAGAATTAGGGAACAGACACCCTAATTGACGCGAATCCTAAAGATAGATCTATCGGGCCCAACAAGCCCCATCCAAAGTACCGGATGTTTTAGTACTTCGAAATTTATATCATGTCCGAAGGAGGATCCCGGAATGATGGGGATATTCTTATATATGCATATTGTTAATGTCGGTTACCAGGTGTTCAATCCATATGAATGATATTTTTGTCTCTATGCATGGGACGTATGTTTATGAGAAATGGAAATCTGAAATCTTGTGGTCTATTAAAATGATGGAAACGATTGTTTAAGTTAAACTAATGAACTCACCAACCTTTTGGTTGACACTTTAAAGCATGTTTATTCTCAGGTACGAAAGAAATCTTCCGCTGTGTATTTGCTCATTTTATAGATATTACTTGGAGTCATTCATGGCATATTTCAAAAGACGTTGCATTCGAGTCGTCGAGTTCATCAAGATTATTATCAAGTCAATTATAGTTGGATATATTATGAAATGGTATGCATGCCTGTCAACTTTCGATGTAATGAAAGTTTGTCTTTTCAAAAACGAATGCAATGTTTGTAAAATGTATCATATAGAGGTCAAGTACCTCGCGATGTAATCAACTGTTGTGAATCGTTTATAATCGATATGGACTTCGTCCGGATGGATTAGGACGGGTATTCACAGTTGGTATCAGAGCGGTGGTCTTAGCGAACCAGGTCTTGCATTAGTGAGTCTAACTGATAGTCGTTAGAATGCATTAATGAGTCTGGACTTCGACCGTGTTTGCATGTCAAAAGTTTTGCTTATCATTTAGTGTCAAAAAATTATTTGCTTATCATCCTTAAAGTCTAAGACACGTCTTACTGCCTTTATTGCATAGACAGTGTATAGTTAAATTCATATCTTAGCGTATCTGTTATTGTTACCTTTGCCTGACAGCTTCCGTAGATTCCTCCATAGCTTATGGGATTTTAGTATTATATATGCTTATGTAAATTATGTATTGCAGGGTACTAATCTACATCCTATAATCTATTTCTTATCGAAAATCCTTCATCTGATCGTATGAGATGAATCCCTCAACCAGTTCGAGTCCATCAGATTTCGATAGCTATTTCGATAGTTATTCCGACAGCTATTTCGATATGGATTTCCACTCGAGCTCCGAAAGCAGAGTAACCGGAATGAATCGATCAATTAGCCATCATCTATTCTGAATGAATTGGAGATGGGTTCGTAGTCGACTTAATCAATGGAAACGCGAAGAAGGCGATCATTTCCACTAACCAAATTCACCTCTTGACAATGAACCTAAAACGTTTACCGGCGAACCTGTTCGAGACACCATTTTCTCTCTCATTTCCAAAGTATCTCATCACGATCATATACTATCTCAGATTCTAAACCTCATTCATCCGCTCGTCCGAACCGACAATCATCCCGGTGTAATAGAAGAAGTTAACGAACTTCGCGCATAAGTTGTAGTCTTGGAAAATATGGTGCAAAACGTACCAGCTTCATCCAAATCACCGGCACCAACAGTACCACCAACAACCCAAATTTCAATATCACATGCCTCAACATCTCAATCTATACCTCGAGTATAATCATCATTCTACATGACATTCTACATCAGTTATCTTCGTTCGACATGGTGATTATGTAATCTCTAATGTTTTAGAGATTATTTATTCTAGTTCCAACTGAAAACTAAATGAGTTTAATATCATGTTAACTCATTAAATTCATGATTACATCTGAAGAAAATATATATGTATATATGTTTTCATAAAGATTGTAATTAAAAATTCTTTTGTACAAACTGTTAATAATAAAAATATTTTAACGGGTAGGTAATACCCGAGGAATATTTAAATTTCACATTAATAAGTTACACTGTATATTCTTCGAATCTGATTCAACAGTTATTCACTATCCTATTTACAACCACCGGGATACTTATCCGTTCACCAAAGAATAACTATTTTTATTCAAATTCAATTTCATATTTGAATTTTGACCTATCAGAATCCAACAAGTGGCATAATGAAGAAATAATGGACACAATAAAAATTGATTAGAAACAGACTAATTAACAATATTAAATTTTATTAAGAAACCACGCTAACAAAATCCTAGCTAACTGTTCCTAGCTAACTGTTAATTCCGTATTACATTTTATTTATCGCAATTTATTTATCGCAATTTATTTATCGCAATTTATTTTATCGCAATTTATATTCTCGCAATTTTATTTATTGTCATTTAATTTCTGTTATTTACTTTACGCACTTTATTTATCGTCATTTAATTTCTGTTATTTATTTTACGCACTTTAAATATCGGGACACGTATACAAGGTTTTGACATATCATATCGACACATCTATATATATTATTTGGAATCACCATAGACACTCTATATGCAGTAATGATCGAGTTCTCTATACAGGGTTGAGGTTGATTCTATAATAATATATATACTTTGAGTTGTGATCGAGTCTGAGACATGTACACGGGTCACGATACGTATTAATTAATTCAAATATTATATATTAAACTATATATGAATGATTGCACTGTCAACTGTGGACTATCGACTGTGGACTAATAACATTGGACAATTAAAATGAATTAAAATATTGAATATAACATATGAAACTAAACAATTCTTCAAGTTTGCCACTTGATTTCGTCTTAAACCTCATTTGTATCTTCACGATTACATTCTGCGTTCAAACCTTTCATGATTCTTGAAAACACCTCAATCGATAGGATGAATCAACCGCACTTTATCTACGGAAGGAAAGATTTATGCATATAGTTATGCACCTGAGAAACTCTCGGCAATTGTGTAAAAGTTCAACACGTAGCCGCGTCAGATCCTTTGGCATTTATTAACAAAAACAACTTTGCGATCCCTTTTCAAAATTAGCCAATTTTGTCACAGCTCCAACAAGTCAACTTCGACTTTTCGTACGAAACAACCTTATTATAACGTTTATATATACGCGTGCTCTTTTATTGTTACCAGGTAACCTTTCATATTCCATCATATTACCATCAGCGTTTAATCATCTAAAAACACAATTCTCCTGAAACCACCTCGGATTAATAACCGATGATTCAGATATCATAGCATTAAATGCAGAGGAAACAGAAAAATGGTAGATGGTCTAAACGGACAAAAGTTTGATGATAAAGAAAGGAGTGTTAGGAACGCTCGATAGAAAATTGGGTATTGAAAAACAGATTGAGTTACCCATGAAGGAGACCAAGGACAATACAAGGACCAAATCCTATATTCAAAGGATTCAGGTAATTCTGGATCCGTTGAAATCTTTAGAGAATATCTTGCTCCGAAGTCATGTTAAAATCTTGCGGAAAATCTTTCTCCATCAACCGTCGAACTTAGAAATTCCAAAATATCATCATCAATATCTTTGATATTTCTGAGGATATTTTCATAAATATTCTCGTCCGAAATTATATACCTCTTCGTGCTTCCTGTGTATCAATATATTGGAAACATTCAATAGAAAATATAGTGCCGAAAAGCAGATTATGCGAAACTATGAAGAAAGCCGTGGATAAATCACAAAGAATAAGTTTGACTTCAAAGAATCCAAATAATTCAATGTCTGCTAAAGTCTATAGTGAATAACTTGCTCCTTACTCTAAACCCTTGCAGACAATAGTTTCTATCATCCTATGATCTTAGATATTCTGAGATATTATCGTACCTTTCATTATAAATATCCTCCATATTTCTGGAGATATTTTTATAACTATTCTTATCTGAAATCATTAATCTTTTCGTGCTATCAGTATTACATCATATAGAAACTGTTAGTTTCTATATTCTGTAAATTTTCAAGCTTAAAATATGAATGTTATTGTAGTAATGATGGGAACTAATGCATGAGTTAGTATAATATAATGACACTTGATCAACGTGATTATATTACAGTAAGTCATGCTGAGTTTCTAAATGAAACGTGATGATTCACAGATCATAACGTCATCATGTGCCATGTTACATAACTCTTTCATCCTACTTAACTCCGTAACAAATCAAGAAAATGTATTCTTGATGGTTCTATCTTCCGTGATGTTGATAAATTTGAAAATCAAATCGTGCTATCACGTTCCTTCATGCTTAGAACATTATAATCATTCGAAACTCTATATCTATAAATTCTGGACCATTATTCGCTTGACTTGAAGTCGGGAAGAGAAAACAAAAGCATAGAGCTTTGAAATATAAGGGAGAATATAAAGTCCGATAACAACACATAAATTACAAACCGTGTATATCAATGTTTATCGCAACATAAAGACACGGGAGAATTAAAAACATTATAATCCCGAGGGCGAAGTAGAAGAAAGCAGATTCCTCTGGTGGAAGTTGGAAAAGGAGAATGATTGTTGCGATAGTAAGGATGAGGACAAGGATCAAAACTGGATTAATCATTTTCAGAATCTTTTGGATGTATGAACTAAGAAAGAAAGTATAAGAATGGTGAGAATAATGGAAAGGAAGAGCTTAATTTATACTGGAAATATCAGACGTAGTAATCGGGGCAGATCACCGTATTTAATTAAAGAGATCTTAATTTCCATAAATCCCGAAGAATCAGATTTTATAGATCTTCAAGATTTTCTTTAAATTCCTTAAATTCCGGAATTCAACCAAGGCAATGTCAAAAGTTAAGACGCGCCTTATTTTCTAAATTCAAACCTGACTACGTCAAAAGTTAAAAACAAATCTTTGTTTCTCATTTCATCCTTTTGTGAATAGCTTCATTCGCACTCTTCGAATAATCGAATTATTTTTATCCATATTACTCAATGATGATAAAACTCAAGTTATCAACTCATATTCGTCAGGAAAACATATTTATTGTTAGCTATGACGACCTCACTCAAATTTCGGGACGAAATTTCTTTAACGGGTAGGTACTGTGATGACCCGGGAATTTCCGACCAAATTTAAACATAATCTTATATGATTCGACTCGATAAGCAAAGTCTATTAAACCGAGTCTCATTATGTTTGAACTATTTCATGATAACATTTGACCTTTAACTATTTCCGACGATTCACGAACCTTTAATTGTAACTAAGAATGTAAATATAAATAATTATATATAAAACTAATTATATTAGTATTAATGAACTATTAAGTAATTTTGTTATTATAAAAGATAACATTTAATAACTAAAGATTTTCATTTTGAATATATATAGTATATTGTATATAAATGATTCAAACATATTTTACCAACGTTATCAAAATATTAAATGTACAATGTTATACTTTGTAGTTAATTGTTTAATATACATAATTAATCATCTACTCAACATTTAAAACATGATTTTATATATATGGTAGTATACATATATACATAAATATAACTATATATATATATATATATATATATATATATATGATTTTATACATAATTATTATATTATGTATATGTAGAAATTTATAATATATCTATGATGAAATAATGTACTATTTTAATAAATATATATAATACTTACATATATAAAACATTTATATTTTTCATAATTACATACATAAGTATAATATAATTAGTATGTAAATAAATATTATAATATATTTATATTAAAATGCATAAATATATAATATTCAGTATATGTTACAATACATATTACATAATTATTAAATATTACATAATAATAGATGATATTAATAAATTAAATTTAAATACAAATATAGTTGTTGTAGTAATGTTATTTGTATCGTCAAATATCAATATTTGTATTCATAATATCACTTTATATCATATAAAGATGAAATTGGATGTATAAATTAGATTATTATTACTAATATTATTATTATCGATAAAATATTAATATTATCATAATTAGTATGGTATTATTATTATTATTATTATTATCATTTTTACAATTATTATTATCATTAATATTATATTTATCATTATTATTAATTTTATTAATATTATTAGATATTAATAGTATTGTTATTATATATTATTATTATTAATTAAAAAAAAACAGTAGGGATCTATATTATACGCTTGACCTCTGTATCCTTTATCTCTATTATTATTATTTTTTTTGTTTCTTTCCTGCTCCCAACTCGTGAACCTGTGTTGACATTTTCTCCATTTTTTATCAACCGATCTCTATTATTACAACATGATTATGTATAATTGCAAATCAAATAAAAAGGAAATCCAATGGGATTAAAGAGCACAGCGATATTTTTGTTTTCTTCTTCTCTGCACGCTCCAATTTTTTTTTCTCTTAATTCAATTTCGAATAAAGTTTCAAAATCTAAAAATGCAGAAAGGTTAGAAATCTTTCTTTGAATCTATCTGCAAAATCTCAACTCTCAAATCTTTATATCGATCTTGAATTTTGAAGTCAAAGTTTAGTTTAAAAAAAGTCAACAATTGTTCTTGAGACAAATTCGCGTTCGTGTATATGTTTCTGATCAAATTGACGATTCCAGTAGTTTTTATACATGTTTAGAAAACTATTTCGTGTTATAAACATTATCTATAATGTTATCTATTACGAAATCAATTTTTTTTGTTTTGTTCCAAGAACCGACGCTGCAGTAGGCCTTAGTGTTTTTTTTTTTTTATTTTAGAACCCAAATTATTTTTTTTTCTGTAATGTTTTGAAGCTTTAAAGGGAACCCCGATTTTTTATTTTTTTTTTGGTTATTGATGTTTTGTTGAATCCATGAGACTTGTGGAGAAGAAGAGGAATAGAAGAAAAACAGTTTATATATAAAATTTAAATTCGATATTAGTACAGAGAATCAGAATTGGTGGGATGGTCGAGAGTGTTTGCGTGTGAGCATGTGGTCACGAGATCGAGTCCAGAGGACGGTAGTTTCTTTTTTTTTTTTTTGAAACTCTTTTCATGTGAGGTAGTTTTCTTTTCTAATTTTTTTATTGTTATTATATATTAATTATTATTAGTATTATTATTATTATTGTGATTGTTTTGATTGTTATTGTTATTGTTATTATTAGTATCATACTTGTTATCATATTTGAAAGTATTATAGACATTACTATTATTATTATGATAGGTATTAATAATATTATTATTAGTAATAAACTTATCATTTTAGTATTTTATCATCATTAGGATTATGATTATGATTATCATTATTATTATTATGAAGGAAATAAAAATATATTATTATCATCAATATTAGAATTTGTACCGGTTTATAAATAATAGTATCATCAGTACATTTACAATTAATAATATCATATTTATCAGTATCATCATTAATATTTACTAGTATTATTATGATTATCATTTATCATTTTATAAATATTAGAACCCTTATTATTAACATAAGTATGGTATTAGTATTAATATTATTTTAGAGTTATTATTATTAGTATCATTAACAGTTATCATTTTCATTTTTTTTGCTATTAGTATTATCATTATTAATAAAATTATTATTATTATTAGTAAATCATTATTATCTAAATTATTATTTTAACAAATAAATCTTTTGTACACTATATATATACTTATGGTATATACTAGGATTGTATTAATAATTCACATAACAAACTAATAAAATTTCATAAATACAATACTAACCACAAATATATGTATATAAATATATTAATGTCACTATTTATATAAACGTAAATCATTATAGATGTATACATAAAATCGATATATATATATAAAATATAACTTAAAATATAATATAAGTATACGTTTTAAAATAAAGGTTAGAATAAATTCTACAAAACTATAATATATAAATAATACATATTAATAAATGAAATTTTGTAACTTACATTATACGTATTAATATATACACAATTGATATAGGTTCGTGAATCCGAGGCCAACCCTGCATTGTTCAATGACGTCATATGTATTTTTACTACAAAATACAGTATCGTGAGTTTCATTTGCCTTTTTACCCTTTATATTTTTGGGCTGAGAATACATGCGCAACTTTTATAACTGTTTTACGAAATTGACACAAGTACGTGAAACTACATTCTATGGTTGGATTATCGAAGTCGAATATGCCCCTTTTTATTAAGTCTGGTAATCTAAGAATTAGGGAACAGACACCCTAATTGACGCGAATCCTAAAGATAGATCTATCGGGCCCAACAAGCCCCATCCAAAGTACCGGATGTTTTAGTACTTCGAAATTTATATCATGTCCGAAGGAGGATCCCGGAATGATGGGGATATTCTTATATATGCATATTGTTAATGTCGGTTACCAGGTGTTCAATCCATATGAATGATATTTTTGTCTCTATGCATGGGACGTATGTTTATGAGAAATGGAAATCTGAAATCTTGTGGTCTATTAAAATGATGGAAACGATTGTTTAAGTTAAACTAATGAACTCACCAACCTTTTGGTTGACACTTTAAAGCATGTTTATTCTCAGGTACGAAAGAAATCTTCCGCTGTGTATTTGCTCATTTTATAGATATTACTTGGAGTCATTCATGGCATATTTCAAAAGACGTTGCATTCGAGTCGTCGAGTTCATCAAGATTATTATCAAGTCAATTATAGTTGGATATATTATGAAATGGTATGCATGCCTGTCAACTTTCGATGTAATGAAAGTTTGTCTTTTCAAAAACGAATGCAATGTTTGTAAAATGTATCATATAGAGGTCAAGTACCTCGCGATGTAATCAACTGTTGTGAATCGTTTATAATCGATATGGACTTCGTCCGGATGGATTAGGACGGGTATTCACATTAATGGAGAAGCAACTCTTTAGCCAAGTTTTGACTCCTTGCATTGTGGTAATATCATTCCCAAATAATAATATATCATCCACATATAGTACAAGGAACATGATAGTGCTCCCACTAGCTTTCTTATATACACAAGCTTCATCACCATTTTTAATGAAGCCAAATTTCTCGGCTTCCTCATTAAAACGATGATTCCACATTCTAGATGCTTGTTTCAATCCGTAGATTGACTTCTTTAACTTGCATACCTTTTTAGGATATTTTGGATCAACAAAACCTTCAGGCTGGACCATATAGACATCTTCCATAAGATATCCATTTAGGAAAGCGGTTTTGACATCCATTTGCCATATTTCATAGTCGTAGTGAGCAGCAATGGCAAATAATATCCTAATAGACTTTAGCATTGCCACTGGCGAGAAAGTTTCATCATAATCAACCCCTTGAGTTTGAGTGAAACCTTTTGCTACAAGTCTAGCTTTGTATGTATCCAAGTTTCCATGTATGTCGGTTTTCTTCTTGAAAAGCCATTTGCAATCAACTAGCTTGGAGCTAGGAGGTTGCACAACAAGTTCCCAAACTTGGTTTTCATACATGGATTGCATCTCGGCGTTCATGGCTTCCTGCCATTTATCTTTATCAATTCTTGATAAAGCATCTTTGTAGTTTGTCGGTTCATCCAAATCAACCGTATAGCAACCTTCCACGAGAAACCCATATCTCTCGGGAGGATTACTAATCCTACTAGATCTTCGAACGTCTTGTGTACCTTGATCATCCACTTGATCATTTTCAACATCCTCATGTTGAGTACTAGTGCTAACCAATTGTGTATCATCGGCTTGATCTTGTACCTCTACAAGATCTATCTTCCTTTCACCATGACCTTCCATAAGGAACTTGGTTTCAAGGAATTCCGCTTTCCGAGCAACAAATACGGTTTGCTCGGATGGATCATAGAAGTAATATCCCATGTCATCTTTGGGATATCCTATGAAGATACACTTTGTGGATCGAGCAAGTAGCTTATTTGCTACATAACGCTTAGGATAAGCTTCACATCCCCATACTTTCAAGTATGAAAGAGAAGGAGGTTTTCCAAACCACATCTCATGAGGAGTTCGTTCCACCTTCTTGGTTGGGGCCATATTTAAAATACGAGCCGCGGAGCTTAGACAATAACCCCAAAATGATAGAGGTAACGAGCTTCTTGCCATCATAGATCGAACCATATCCATTAGGGTTCGGTTCCTCCTTTCGGAAACTCCATTAAGTTGGGGTGTTCCGGGTGGAGTAAGTTGTGAGATAATCCCACAACTCCTAAGATGATCTTGGAAGGCATCGCTTAGGTATTCACCTCCTCTATCGGTACGTAGTACCTTAATTGTCTTATTGAGTTGATTTTGTACTTCGTTTTGATATTCTTTGAATGCTTCAAACGTTTCGTCCTTGTGTCTTAATAAGTAGACATATCCGAAACGACTAAAGTCATCAATGAAAGTAACAAAGTATCTTTCACCTTTCCTAGTCATGGGTTTAAAGGGTCCACATACATCCGAATGTATTAATCCCAATAAATCTTTAGCCCTTTCATAGGTCCCTTTGAAAGGTGCTTTAGTCATCTTGCCTTGTAAACAAGATTCACATACTTCAAACGAATCCATTTCATTTGATTTCAAAAGTCCATTCTTTTGAAGTGTATGTATTCGGTTCTTGTTTATGTGACCAAGGCGACAATGCCATAAGTAGGAATCACTCAAATCCCTTTTGAGTTTCTTGGTGCTTGTATGGTACATTGAGCTACTAGATGATGTGTCATCATGAACCAATTCATAAATTCCATTTGAAGGCGAAGCCTTGAAATAGAATACATTATCTTTAGAAACATGAATATCATCATCAATAAAATTAACAACGTAACCACATTGTTTTAAGCGAGAAATAGAAATAATGTTTCTACACAAATCCGGAGCATACAAAACATTTTCTAAAATAAGTTCCAATCCGCTTGGAAGCTTCAATATAAAATCTCCTTGAGCTTTAACATGCACCTTTGCACCATTGCCCATATAGAGACTTGATGTTCCCGCCTTATGATCACTTCTTTTGAACCCCTGCAAAGAATTGCAAATATGAGTTCCACATCCAGTGTCTAATACCCATGTATTAGAAGAAGTAATACTTAGCTCTATATATACCATATATATATTACCTGAGGTTTGCCCTGCATCCCTCTTGTCCTTCAACTCCTTAAGGTAGACCGGACAGTTTCGTTTCCAATGACCCATCTCACCGCAACCGAAACATGGGTCTTCCTTGGGGTTTGCCTTCTCGGTGACCTTTTGCTTCTTGGCTTTGTTGATGGTTGGGGTAACCATCTTCCCCTTCCCTTTGCCTTGATAGGCGGGTCCTTTTCTCTTAGCCACCTTTGGCTTAGAGGTCTTACCTTTGGACCCACCTTGATCGATTGCTAACACGGGTAAAGCCCTTTTACCCATGCTAGTTTCCGCCGTTCTAAGCATACCGTGAAGCTCACCTATGCTCTTATCCATCCCATTCATATTGTAATTAATTACAAATTGATCAAACCTTTTTGATAGGGAATTAAGGATAAGATCGGTGGCTAACTCATTAGATATGTTTAGGTTAAGACGGTTAGCACGATCGATAAGGCTTTTCATCTTAAGTACATAAGATGAAACCGATTGGGTATCGTCCATACGACAAGCATGTAGCGCCCGAACCGTTTCGAATCGCTCGACACGCGCTTGTTGAAGGAACATCTCCTTCAATTGCGTTATCATGTCGTATGCACTATGATGCTCGAAATCCTTTTGGAGTTCGGGTATCATAGTCCCAAGCATTAAGCATGAGACTTGGAGGGAGTCGTGGCAATACTTATCGTAAGAGGCCATTGCATCCACATCATTCTCATCCGGTTGATCGGGAATGGGGTCCTCAAGCACATACATTTTATCCTCTTGTTTGAGGACAATCCGAAGATTGCGGAACCAATCCATAAAGTTTGTATGGTTGAGTTTGTCTTTCTCTAAGAGAGACCTTAATGATAGGTGGTTTAGGTTAAGAGGTGCGTTTGGAATGTTGTTGTTGTTATTGGCGGCCATCTACAAAATTAACAAGGTTCGTTTAAGTATCGATTTTAGATTTAATAAACAATACCCTTTTAATTTGTTTTATTTAAATATTAGAATCCAACGGTAAGTCAAATTCCGGTTAGGTGACCTTTATCCCGTCATTTGATTTAGCTAGGTAGTCATAATGACAATTGCAATCCTTTTGCAACTTCTAATTTTATGGGATCATGCAATCCTTTTGCATGGCATATTAATCCCATCAAACGCCTATTTGTTCCTCATGCTTCGGTGACCCTAAGTTCATGATTCCCAAATCAAGTCGTCCTACTTGTGTAGACATGTAGACTTAACATACAAGTGGTTAGGTGACCTTTATCCCACATGTATGCAAAGTGTACCTTATTCATATTAGTTCACTTATGACGGTTAGGTGACCTTTATCCCATCAAGAGATTCCTAATATGTCTAAGTGTTTCCACAAAAGGATGGTGTTTAACTTGTTTACCTTGTATTAGTTAAAGGGATTTTATGTTTTCTACATTCTAGTTTTAGAAAACAAAATGCTATACACCAACATGCATTTGGTGTGTAGTGTTTTATGAAAAACCTATTTTCATGTCCTTTTAGTAAGCCAATTACTAGTTATAAACCATTTCATATGTATGATCCTTATCATGTTCTTAATAACCGATTATTAATGTCCTTTTAGCCGTTTTTAATTTAACCATTTAAATTGACGTTTTGCATGTCGTTAATAATGTCAATTTTAACCAATTTAAATTGCCATTTTAGTTTGTTGTTAACTTGTGTGATTAACTTGTAGCATACAAACATACAATCCACATAATCATACAAAACAACCACGCATGCAAAACCATATGTTCACAATCAAGCCATTTAGGTAGACATTTGTTTAGCCGAAAACAAATGCCACCGGTTAAGGGGTTATAACACAAAGTAGGAGGTTTTAACCTCCCACTTAATCTTGCATCCAAATGCTTCTTCATGTGTTCTTCAAGTCTTCATCATCTTCATCATTTTACAAAATATATCCTAATACATTTTGTCTAGAAAATGAAATACAACCTAATCTATTTTACATACCAAATATAAAATAAATTACATAGCCAAATGAATATAATTACAAACCAATTGAATAATTATTACATGCCTTTTGAATGAATGATAATACATACCAAATGAATCATAAATCAACCAAACACACATGCATGCAACACATGGTCAAGGCTAGGATTGTGAACATTACATACAACCAAAATTAGACCAAATGGAAGAATCCAAAAACCCATTTTGGGTCTCCTTAAATTCGGCCTAAATACCAAACCCACCCAAACCCTAAAATTTTTGCATTCTACTATCATGCATGTTCATAAAATGCAAAATATAGTGGGTTTAACATATCATCTCGAAGCATATTTCATCAACTTCGGCTCTAGATACCATTGTTGGGATTTAACAAGTTTCATGATACTTAAAACCATTTAAGAATCAATTAAAAGCGGAAGCATGTAATTACCATTTTGGAACATGTTAATCTTTAACCAATTAAAGTTAAATCCCAATTAGGATCAAGTTGTGATATATACTTACAAACTACAAGCAAGTAAAGAGATTATACCTTCTCCAAGCTAGGTAGTAAGTGATGAAGATGATGATGTTGAATGGAGCTTCAAATGGATGAAACCTCAAGAGATTATACCCCAAACTTGTAACCAACACCTTGTACTTTGGTTAGGATTTAATTTACACTTGAGATAGACTTGCAAAAAAGAAAAATGAACTCTCCTACCCTTAGGAAAGGTCACGGCAGCAGCTCTTCAAAATGAGGGAGTATGCAGAATTTTTCTTGCTAGTTTTGATGTGTATTGCATGTGTGTGTAGTCTCCAAGAGTACCTAGATACTTATTCCTCTTGAAAATGCAAGTAGCCATTCAAATGGGTAGTCAAATGGCATGCATACATGGACTCCAATGCCACTCACAAGATGTAATTAAAATAAGTTTTATAAAAGATTAATCTTTTATAAAACTATTTCATAATACTTACATTCTTTAATTTATATAAACATTATATATATAAAACCAATTTATATAAAGTGTAATATAAATTAACTAATTATTTAACCTATAAATAATTAAATCCATATTATATAAATTATTCCATAATTTATATAAATACACATCAAGTAGTATTTAAGAAAACCATTTTTCTTAAAGTTCAAGTGTCGCGTATTTGATCAATGAACCAATCGTTAAAATCAAATACAAATAAGGTGTCGGTAAGTTTGTTATTGGGTATGACCCGACTTGGATCATAACACGTCAGCCACATTAATTTAATATGTCTCTCGGGCATACGAAATACCTTCATATATACACTCCAATGATCAGCTCTTAGCAGCCCATGTGAGTCACCTAACACATGTGGGAACCATCATTTGGCAACTAGCATGAAATATCTCATAAAATTACAAAACTATGAGTAATCATTCATGACTTATTTACATGAAAACAAAATAACATATCCTTTATATCTAATCCATACACCAACGACCAAAAATACCTACAAACACTTTCATTCTTCAATTTTCTTCATCTAATTGATCTCTCTCAAGTTCTATCTTCAAGTTCTAAGTGTTCTTCATAAATTTCAAAAGTTCTAGTTTCATAAAATCAAGAATACTTTCAAGTTTGCTAGCTCACTTCCAATCTTGTAAGGTGATCATCCAACCTCAAGAAATCTTTGTTTCTTACAGTAGGTTATCATTCTAATACAAGGTAATAATCATATTCAAACTTTGTTTCAATTTCTATAACTATAACAATCTTATTTCAAGTGATGATCTTACTTGAACTTGTTTTCGTGTCATGATTCTGCTTCAAGAACTTCGAGCCATCCAAGGATCCATTGAAGCTAGATCCATTTTTCTCTTTTCTAGTAGGTTTATCCAAGGAAATTAAGGTAGTAATGATGTTCATAACATCATTCGATTCATACATATAAAGCTATCTTATTCGAAGGTTTAAACTTGTAATCACTAGAACATAGTTTAGTTAATTCTAAACTTGTTCGCAAACAAAAGTTAATCCTTCTAACTTGACTTTTAAAATAAACTAAACACATGTTCTATATCTATATGATATGCTAACTTAATGATTTAAAACCTGGAAACACGAAAAACACCGTAAAATCGGATTTACGCCGTCGTAGTAACACCGCGGGCTGTTTTGGATTAGTTAATTAAAAACTATGATAAACTTTGATTTAAAAGTTGTTATTCTGAGAAAATGATTTTTATTATGAACATGAAACTATATCCAAAAATTATGGTTAAACTCAAAGTGGAAGTATGTTTTCTAAAATGGTCATCTAGACGTCGTTCTTTCGACTGAAATGACTACCTTTACAAAAACGACTTGTAACTTATTTTTCCGACTATAAACCTATACTTTTCTGTTTTGATTCATAAAATAGAGTTCAATATGAAACCATAGCAATTTGATTCACTCAAAACGGATTTAAAATGAAGAAGTTATGGGTAAAACAAGATTGGATAATTTTTCTCATTTTAGCTACGTGAAAATTGGTAACAAATCTATTCCAACCATAACTTAATCAACTTGTATTGTATATTATGTAATCTTGAGATACCATAGACACGTATACAATGTTTCGACCTATCATGTCGACACATCTATATATATTTCGGAACAACCATAGACACTCTATATGTGAATGTTGGAGTTAGCTATACAGGGTTGAGGTTGATTCCAAAATATATATAGTTTGAGTTGTGATCAATACTGAGATACGTATACACTAGGTCGTGGATTGATTCAAGATAATATTTATCGATTTATTTCTGTACATCTAACTGTGGACAACTAGTTGTAGGTTACTAATGTAGTGACCCGAACTTTTCCATGTTTATATATATTAATTGAGATTGATATTTACATGTGTAAATGTTTCCAACATGTTAAGCAATCAAACTTGTTAAGACTTGATTAATTGAAATATGTTTCATATAGACAATTGACCACCCAAGTTGACCGGTGATTCACGAACGTTAAAACTTGTAAAAACTATATGATGACATATATATGAATATATATAGTTAACAAGATACTATGATAAGTAAACATATCATTAAGTATATTAACAATGAACTACATATGTAAAAACAAGACTACTAACTTAATGATTTTTAAACGAGACATATATGTAACGATTATCGTTGTAAAGACATTTAATGTATATATATCATATTAAGAGATATTCATACATGATAATATCATGATAATATAATAATTTAAATCTCATTTGATATTATAAACATTGGGTTAACAACATTTAACAAGATCGTTAACCTAAAGGTTTCAAAACAACACTTACATGTAACGACTAACGATGACTTAACGACTCAGTTAAAATGTATATACATGTAGTGTTTTAATATGTATTTATACGCTTTTGAAAGACTTCAATACACTTATCAAAATACTTCTACTTAACAAAAATGCTTACAATTACATCCTCGTTCAGTTTCATCAACAATTCTACTCGTATGCACCCGTATTCATACTTGTACAATACACAGCTTTTAGATGTATGTACTATTGGTATATACACTCCAATGATCAGCTCTTAGCAGCCCATGTGAGTCACCTAACACATGTGGGAACCATAATTTGGCAACTAGCATGAAATATCTCATAAAATTACAAAAATATGAGTAATCATTCATGACTTATTTACATGAAAACAAAATTACATATCCTTTATATCTAATCCATACACCAACGACCAAAAACACCTACAAACACTTTCATTCTTTAATTTTCTTCATCTAATTGATCTCTCTCAAGTTCTATCTTCAAGTTCTAAGTGTTCTTCATATATTCTACAAGTTCTAGTTACATAAAATCAAGAATACTTTCAAGTTTGCTAGCTCACTTCCAATCTTGTAAGGTGATCATCCAACCTCAAGAAATCTTTGTTTCTTACAGTAGGTTATCATTCTAATAAAGGTAATAATCATATTCAAACTTTGGTTCAATTTCTATAACTATAACAATCTTATTTCAAGTGATGGTCTTACTTGAACTTGTTTTCGTGTCATGATTCTGCTTCAAGAACTTCGAGCCATCCAAGGATCCGTTGAAGCTAGATCCATTTTTCTCTTTTCCAGTAGGTTTATCCAAGGAACTTAAGGTAGTAATGATGTTCATAACATCATTCGATTCATACATATAAAGCTATCTTATTCGAAGGTTTAAACTTGTAATCACTAGAACATAGTTTAGTTAATTCTAAACTTGTTCGCAAACAAAAGTTAATCCTTCTAACTTGACTTTTAAAATCAACTAAACACATGTTCTATATCTATATGATATGCTAACTTAATGATTTAAAACCTGGAAACACGAAAAACACCGTAAAACTGGATTTACGCCGTCGTAGTAACACCGCGGGCTGTTTTGGGTTAGTTAATTAAAAACTATGATATACTTTGATTTAAAAGTTTTTATTCTGAGAAAATGATTTTTATTATAAACATGAAACTATATCCAAAAATTATGGTTAAACTCAAAGTGGAAGTATGTTTTCTAAAATGGTCATCTAGACGTCGTTCTTTCGACTGAAATGACTACCTTTACAAAAACGACTTGTAACTTATTTTTCCGACTATAAACCTATACTTTTTCGGTTTAGATTCATAAAATAGAGTTCAATATGAAACCATAGCAATTTGATTCACTCAAAACGGATTTAAATTGAAGAAGTTATGGGTAAAACAAGATTGGATAATTTTTCTCATTTTAGCTACGTGAAAATTGGTAACAAATCTATTCCAACCATAACTTAATCAACTTGTATTGTATATTATGTAATCTTGAGATACCATAGACACGTATACAATGTTTCGACCTATCATGTCGACACATCTATATATATTTCGGAACAACCATAGACACTCTATATGTGAATGTTGGAGTTAGCTATACAGGGTTGAGGTTGATTCCAAAATATATATAGTTTGAGTTGTGATCAATACTGAGATACGTATACACTGGGTCGTGGATTGATTCAAGATAATATTTATCGATTTATTTCTGTACATCTAACTGTGGACAACTAGTTGTAGGTTACTAACGAGGACAGCTGACTTAATAAACTTAAAACATCAAAATATATTAAAAGTGTTGTAAATATATTTTGAACATACTTTGATATATATGTATATATTGTTATAGGTTCGTGAATCAACCAGTGGCCAAGTCTTACTTCCCGACGAAGTAAAAATCTGTGAAAGTGAGTTATAGTCCCACTTTTAAAATCTAATATTTTTGGGATGAGAATACATGCAGGTTTTATAAATGATTTATAAAATAGACACAAGTACGTGAAACTACATTCTATGGTTGAATTATCGAAATCGAATATGCCCCTTTTTATTAAGTCTGGTAATCTGAGAATTAGGGAACAGACACCCTAATTGACGTGAATCCTAAAGATAGATCTATTGGGCTTAGTAAACCCCATCCAAAGTACCGGATGCTTTAGTACTTCGAAATTTATATCATATCCGAAGGGTGTCCCGGAATGATGGGGATATTCTTATATATGCATCTTGTTAATGTCGGTTACCAGGTGTTCACCATATGAATGATTTTTATCTCTATGTATGGGATGTGTATTGAAATATGAAATCTCGTGGTCTATTGTTACGATTTGATATATATAGGTTAAACCTATAACTCACCAACATTTTTGTTGACGTTTTAAGCATGTTTATTCTCAGGTGATTATTAAGAGCTTCCGCTGTCGCATACTTAAATAAGGACGAGATTTGGAGTCCATGCTTGTATGATATTGTGTAAAAACTGCATTCAAGAAACTTATTTTGTTGTAACATATTTGTATTGTAAACCATTATGTAATGGTCGTGTGTAAACAGGATATTTTAGATTATCATTATTTGATAATCTACGTAAAGTTTTTTAAACCTTTATTGATGAAATAAAGGTTATGGTTTGTTTTAAAAATGAATGCAGTCTTTGAAAAACGTCTCATATAGAGGTCAAAACCTCGCAACGAAATCAATTAATATGGAACGTTTTTAATCAATAAGAACGGGACATTTCAGTTGGTATCCGAGCGTTGGTCTTAGAGAACCAGAATTTTGCATTAGTGTGTCTTATCGAGTTTGTTAGGATGCATTAGTGAGTCTGGACTTCGACCGTGTTTACTTGAAAAATGATTGCTTAACAAATTTTGTTGGAAACTATATATTTTTAACATGTGAATATTATGTGATATATTAATCTCTTAACGCGTTTGATATTATGTGATAGATTTCTACCTCTAGAATTAGTCCCATTGACTCACCTAATAATAATGAAGAGTCAAATGTAAATTGGAATGATTTGTGGACTGATTCACAAGTTCCCGAAGAGGAACCGGAAGAAGAGTCGGAACCAGAAGAAGAATCGGAACCGGAAGAAGAATCGGAACCGGATGAAGAAATAGAACCGGTGGGGGAAATAATAAAACGGTTAAGTAAAAGAAAATCCTCAACCAACCGACCAAGGTTAATTATGGTCAATGGTGTTTCCGCTAAGGAAGCAAAATATTGGGAGGATTACCAATTCTCCGATGAATCGGATTCTGACGAGAATTCCGATGATGTTATAGAAATTACCCCAACTGAATTTAAAAAGGCAAAAGAAAATAATAAGGGAAAGGGCATAAAAATAGAGAAATCTAATTCCAACCCCGATGAACTTTATATGTATCGTCAACCCCCGAAGTCCTTAAGTTGTAACAATGACCCGGGAACCTCTAAACCACCAGGTTTTTCTAAACCAATGTGGAAAATTACGGCTCGTATTAGGGGAACATCATATATCCCTAGAAACTTGGCAAAACGAACCAAAACCGAAGAAGAAGAAACAAGCGAGTCGGAATAAGATAGTTGTATTCGTGTGGTGTAATATATGTAATATAGTGTGCTTATGCTTTATGATATATGTAAAAATTGCTTGTATTAATAAGTATTTTTTTTTTATGAATCTAACTCTTGTCTATTTTACAGTATAAAAACACAAAATGGATAGACAACCCAATATTTTAAGAGACCTACCCGGAGACATGATTGATGAAATCTTGTCTAGAGTCGGTCAGAATTCTTCGGCACAACTATTTAAGGCGAGATCAGTTTGTAAGACATTCGAAGAACGTTCCAAGAATGCCTTGATTCATAAAAGGTTTTCGTTCGAAAGATGGGGGATATCACATTGGGAAATCCATAAGTTACGATGTGTTTACTTTGACGCATATATTGCGGGGAACCCAAATGCTATTTTACGCAATGGGTTAAGAAATTATTTTGACTCAATATATCCGAATATTGGACTTCGTGATTTAGAAAAAGCGGCTAACATTCAACATAAAGAAGCATGTTATGCTTACGAATTAGTAATGTTCGCTTCTCACCAAAGTGAGAACAAGAACATCGGGCTACAACTATTAAACAAAACGTTCCCACAAGTGACGGAGTCGGTAATTGGGGTAAGAAATGAGGTTTTTAGATTGTTACGGGACTATTGGACATTACGTAACCCTCGTCCCTTTGACGACGTTACAACACACTGTCTTATCAACGGCCATAACGGTTATGTTCCACAAGACCAAGGATGGGAAGTAATCCTAGTAAAACCAGAATGCATGACTTGTTTCTGGACGTATGAATTACGTGTCTTTATTGTCTTTGCTGAACGACTTGTGTACTAGCTAGAATTATCTTCACAACCATCTTGTATCAAATTTATTGTGTGTTATATTTCATGCTATATGTAAAATAAGCGGTATTGTAAGTTTGTAAAATATTGTGTAAAAGTTTGAACGCGAAATATTATTATAATCAGTTTTTCATATAGAATTGTAGTAGTTGAATTGTATATTAGCTACTAAGTATGAACTTAACGGGTAGGTACTACCCGAATTTAAACTTATAAAACGCTAATATGAAGAAAAAGCTTTTATAAATGAGTTCATATTATGCTACGAAATACTATTAACTACTCTTAATATTCTGTATGATTAACTTGTTCCATTTGACTATTTTGAAGGAAATGGCACCGACTACTCGACACACCGTGAATATGAATGAAGAGGAATTCCGTACTTTTCTAGCTTCAAACATAGCCGCAGTACAGGCTGCGCTACATACCAACAATAACCTTGGATCTAGCAGTACAGGAAATCGTGTAGGATGCACCTACAAAGAATTCACTGCCTGCAAACCTTTAGAATTTGATGGAACCGAAGGACCGATCGGATTGAAAAGGTGGACCGAGAAGGTCGAATCGGTGTTTGCCATAAGTAAGTGTACTGAAGAGGACAAAGTGAAGTACGCTATGCATACCTTCACAGGTTCTGCGTTAACATGGTGGAATACCTATCTAGAGCAAGTGGGACAAGACGATGCGTACGCACTACTGTGGTCAGCATTCAAGCACTTGATGAACGAGAAGTACCGTCCCGGAACCGAGGTCAATAAGCTCAAGACAGAACTTAGAGGGTTACGAACCCAAGGATTTGATATTACCACGTACGAAAGACGATTCACAGAATTGTGCCTATTGTGTCCGGGAGCATTCGAAGATGAGGAAGAGAAGATCGACGCGTTTGTGAAAGGATTACCGGAAAGAATCCAAGAAGATATAAGTTTACACGAGCCCGCCTCCATACAACAGGCATGTAGAATGGCTCACAAACTAGTGAACCAGATTGAAGAAAGAATTAAAGAACAGACTGCTGAAGAGGCCAATGTGAAGCAAGTCAAAAGAAAGTGGGAGGAAAACGGTGATAAGAATCCCCAATACAACAACAACAGTAATTACAACAATAATCGCACTAATTATCCCAACAATCGCAACTACAACAAACGGCCCAACAACAACAACAACAACAACAGCAACTACAACAATCATCCCAACAACAATAATAACCGCAACAATAACAACAATCAGAAGCAGCTATGCCAAAGGTGTGAAAAGTATCACTCGGGGTTCTGCACCAAATTTTGCAATAAGTGTAAAAGAAATGGTCATAGCGCGGCGAAGTGTGAGGTCTACGGACCAGGGGTTAATAGAACGAAAGGAACAAATGGTGTCGGAACGAGTAATGGCGGAGGAAGTAGTGTCGGAGCAAGTTATGCCAATGTAGTTTGTTATAAATGTGGAAAACTGGCCACATTATTAGAAATTGCCCGAACCAGGAGAACACGAATGGACAAGGCCGCGGAAGAGTTTTCAATATTAATGCGGCAGAGGCACAGGAAGACCCGGAGCTTGTTACGGGTACGTTTCTTATTGACAATAAATCTGCTTACGTTTTATTTGATTCGGGTGCGGATAGAAGCTATATGAGTAGAGATTTTTGTGCTAAATTAAGTTGTCCATTGACGCCTTTGGATAGTAAATTTTTACTCGAATTAGCAAATGGTAAATTAATTTCAGCAGATAATATATGTCGGAATCGAGAAATTAAACTGGTTAGCGAAACATTTAAGATTGACTTGATACCAGTAGAGTTAGGGAGTTTTGATGTGATAATCGGTATGGACTGGTTGAAAGAAGTGAAAGCAGAGATCATTTGTTACAAAAATGCAATTCGCATTATACGAGAAAAAAGAAAACCCTTAATGGTGTACGGAGAAAAGAGCAACACGAAGCTACATCTTATTAGTAACTTGAATGCACAAAAACTAATAAGAAAAGGCTGCTATGCTGTTCTAGCACACGTCGAGAAAGTACAAACTGAAGAAAAGAGCATCAATGATGTTCCCGTCGCAAAAGAATTTCCCGATGTATTTCCGAAAGAATTACCGGGATTACCCCCACATCGATCTGTTGAATTTCAAATAGATCTTGTACCAGGAGCTGCACCAATAGCTCGTGCTCCTTACAGACTCGCACCCAGCGAGATGAAAGAACTGCAAAGCCAATTACAAGAACTTTTAGAGCGTGGTTTCATTCGACCAAGCACATCACCGTGGGGAGCTCCTGTTTTGTTTGTCAAGAAGAAATATGGTACATTCAGGTTGTGTATCGACTACTGAGAGTTGAACAAACTTACCATCAAGAACCGCTACCCACTACCGAGAATCGACGACTTATTTGATCAACTACAAGGCTCGTCTGTTTATTCAAAGATTGACTTACGTTCCGGGTATCATCAAATGCGGGTGAAAGAAGATGATATTCCAAAGACTGCTTTCAGAACACGTTACGGTCAATACGAGTTTATGGTCATGCCGTTTGGTTTAACTAATGCACCAGCTGTGTTCATGGACCTTATGAACCGAGTGTGTGGACCATACCTTGACAATTTTGTCATTGTTTTCATTGATGACATACTTATTTACTCAAAGAATGACCAAGAACACGGTGAACATTTGAGAAAGGTGCTGGAAGTATTGAGGAAGGAAGAATTGTACGCTAAGTTTTCAAAGTGTGCATTTTGGTTGGAAGAAGTTCAATTCCTCGGTCACATAGTGAACAAAGAAGGTATTAAGGTGGATTCGGCAAAGATAGAAACTGTTGAAAAGTGGGAAACCCCGAAAACTCCGAAACACATACGCCAGTTTTTAGGACTAGCTGGTTACTACAGAAGGTTCATCCAAGACTTTTCCAGAATAGCAAAACCCTTGACTGCATTAACGCATAAAGGGAAGAAATTTGAATGGAATGATGAACAAGAGAAAGCGTTTCAGTTATTGAAGAAAAAGCTAACTACGGCACCTATATTGTCATTGCCTGAAGGGAATGATGATTTTGTGATTTATTGTGACGCATCAAAGCAAGGTCTCGGTTGTGTATTAATGCAACGAACGAAGGTGATTGCTTATGCGTCTAGACAATTGAAGATTCACGAACAAAATTATACGACGCATGATTTAGAATTAGGCGCGGTTGTTTTTGCATTAAAGAATTGGAGGCACTACTTATATGGGGTCAAAAGTATTATATATACCGACCACAAAAGTCTTCAACACATATTTAATCAGAAACAACTGAATATGAGGCAGCGTAGGTGGATTGAATTATTGAATGATTACGACTTTGAGATTCGTTACCACCCGGGGAAGGCAAATGTGGTAGCCGATGCCTTGAGCTGGAAGGACAGAGAACCCATTCGAGTAAAATCTATGAATATAATGATTCATAATAACCTTACTACTCAAATAAAGGAGGCGCAACAAGGAGTTTTAAAAGAGGGAAATTTAAAGGATGAAATACCCAAAGGATCGGAGAAGCATCTTAATATTCGGGAAGACGGAACCCGGTATAGGGCTGAAAGGATTTGGGTACCAAAATTTGGAGATATGAGAGAAATGGTACTTAGAGAAGCTCATAAAACCAGATACTCAATACATCCTGGAACGGGGAAGATGTACAAGGATCTCAAGAAACATTTTTGGTGGCCGGGTATGAAAGCCGATGTTGCTAAATACGTAGGAGAATGTTTGACGTGTTCTAAGGTCAAAGCTGAGCATCAGAAACCATCAGGTCTACTTCAACAACCCGAAATCTCGGAATGGAAATGGGAAAACATTACCATGGATTTCATCACTAAATTGCCAAGGACTGCAAGTGGTTTTGATACTATTTGGGTAATAGTTGATCGTCTCACCAAATCAGCACACTTCCTGCCAATAAGAGAAGATGACAAGATGGAGAAGTTAGCACGACTGTATTTGAAGGAAGTCGTCTCCAGACATGGAATACCAATCTCTATTATCTCTGATAGGGATGGCAGATTTATTTCAAGATTCTGGCAGACATTACAGCAAGCATTAGGAACTCGTCTAGACATGAGTACTGCCTATCATCCACAAACTGATGGGCAGAGCGAAAGGACGATACAAACGCTTGAAGACATGCTACGAGCATGTGTTATTGATTTCAGAAACAGTTGGGATCGACATCTACCGTTAGCAGAATTTTCCTACAACAACAGCTACCATTCAAGCATTGAGATGGCGCCGTTTGAAGCACTTTATGGTAGAAAGTGCAGGTCTCCGATTTGTTGGAGTGAAGTGGGGGATAGACAGATTACGGGTCCGGAGATTATACAAGAAACTACCGAGAAGATCATCCAAATTCAACAACGGTTGAAAACCGCCCAAAGTCGACAAAAGAGCTACGCTGACATTAAAAGAAAAGATATAGAATTTGAAATTGGAGAGATGGTCATGCTTAAAGTTGCACCTTGGAAAGGCGTTGTTCGATTTGGTAAACGAGGGAAATTAAATCCAAGGTATATTGGACCATTCAAGATTATTGATCGTGTCGGACCAGTAGCTTACCGACTTGAGTTACCTCAACAACTCGCGGCTGTACATAACACTTTCCACGTCTCGAATTTGAAGAAATGTTTTGCTAAAGAAGATCTCACTATTCCGTTAGATGAAATCCAAATCAACGAAAAACTTCAATTCATCGAAGAACCCGTCGAAATAATGGATCGTGAGGTTAAAAGACTTAAGCAAAACAAGATACCAATTGTTAAGGTTCAATGGAATGCTCGTAGAGGAACCGAGTTCACCTGGGAGCGTGAAGATCAGATGAATAAGAAATACCCGCATCTATTTCCAGAAGATTCGTCAACACCTTCAACAGCTTAAAATTTCGGGACGAAATTTATTTAACGGGTAGGTACTGTAGTGACCCGAACTTTTCCATGTTTATATATATTAATTGAGATTGATATTTACATGATTAAATGTTTCCAACATGTTAAGCAATCAAACTTGTTAAGACTTGATTAATTGAAATATGTTTCATATAGACAATTGACCACCCAAGTTGACCGGTGATTCACGAACGTTAAAACTTGTAAAAACTATATGATGACATATATATGAATATATATAGTTAACATGATACTATGATAAGTAAACATATCATTAAGTATATTAACAATGAACTACATATGTAAAAACAAGACTACTAACTTAATGATTTTTAAACGAGACATATATGTAACGATTATCGTTGTAAAGACATTTAATGTATATATATCATATTAAGAGATATTCATACATGATAATATCATGATAATATAATAATTTAAAATCTCATTTGATATTATAAACATTGGGTTAACAACATTTAACAAGATCGTTAACCTAAAGGTTTCAAAACAACACTTACATGTAACGACTAACGATGACTTAACGACTCAGTTAAAATGTATATACATGTAGTGTTTTAATATGTATTTATACACTTTTGAAAGACTTCAATACACTTATCAAAATACTCTACTTAACAAAAATGCTTACAATTACATCCTCGTTCAGTTTCATCAACAATTCTACTCGTATGCACCCGTATTCATACTTGTACAATACACAGCTTTTAGATGTATGTACTATTGGTATATACACTCCAATGATCAGCTCTTAGCAGCCCATGTGAGTCACCTAACACATGTGGGAACCATAATTTGGCAACTAGCATGAAATATCTCATAAAATTACAAAAATATGAGTAATCATTCATGACTTATTTACATGAAAACAAAATTACATATCCTTTATATCTAATCCATACACCAACGACCAAAAACACCTACAAACACTTTCATTCTTTAATTTTCTTCATCTAATTGATCTCTCTCAAGTTCTATCTTCAAGTTCTAAGTGTTCTTCATATATTCTACAAGTTCTAGTTACATAAAATCAAGAATACTTTCAAGTTTGCTAGCTCACTTCCAATCTTGTAAGGTGATCATCCAACCTCAAGAAATCTTTGTTTCTTACAGTAGGTTATCATTCTAATAAAGGTAATAATCATATTCAAACTTTGGTTCAATTTCTATAACTATAACAATCTTATTTCAAGTGATGGTCTTACTTGAACTTGTTTTCGTGTCATGATTCTGCTTCAAGAACTTCGAGCCATCCAAGGATCCGTTGAAGCTAGATCCATTTTTCTCTTTTCCAGTAGGTTTATCCAAGGAACTTAAGGTAGTAATGATGTTCATAACATCATTCGATTCATACATATAAAGCTATCTTATTCGAAGGTTTAAACTTGTAATCACTAGAACATAGTTTAGTTAATTCTAAACTTGTTCGCAAACAAAAGTTAATCCTTCTAACTTGACTTTTAAAATCAACTAAACACATGTTCTATATCTATATGATATGCTAACTTAATGATTTAAAACCTGGAAACACGAAAAACACCGTAAAACTGGATTTACGCCGTCGTAGTAACACCGCGGGCTGTTTTGGGTTAGTTAATTAAAAACTATGATATACTTTGATTTAAAAGTTTTTATTCTGAGAAAATGATTTTTATTATGAACATGAAACTATATCCAAAAATTATGGTTAAACTCAAAGTGGAAGTATGTTTTCTAAAATGGTCATCTAGACGTCGTTCTTTCGACTGAAATGACTACCTTTACAAAAACGACTTGTAACTTATTTTTCCGACTATAAACCTATACTTTTTCGGTTTAGATTCATAAAATAGAGTTCAATATGAAACCATAGCAATTTGATTCACTCAAAACAGATTTAAATTGAAGAAGTTATGGGTAAAACAAGATTGGATAATTTTTCTCATTTTAGCTACGTGAAAATTGGTAACAAATCTATTCCAACCATAACTTAATCAACTTGTATTGTATATTATGTAATCTTGAGATACCATAGACACGTATACAATGTTTCGACCTATCATGTCGACACATCTATATATATTTCGGAACAACCATAGACACTCTATATGTGAATGTTGGAGTTAGCTATACAGGGTTGAGGTTGATTCCAAAATATATATAGTTTGAGTTGTGATCAATACTGAGATACGTATACACTGGGTCGTGGATTGATTCAAGATAATATTTATCGATTTATTTCTGTACATCTAACTGTGGACAACTAGTTGTAGGTTACTAACGAGGACAGCTGACTTAATAAACTTAAAACATCAAAATATATTAAAAGTGTTGTAAATATATTTTGAACATACTTTGATATATATGTATATATTGTTATAGGTTCGTGAATCAACCAGTGGCCAAGTCTTACTTCCCGACGAAGTAAAAATCTGTGAAAGTGAGTTATAGTCCCACTTTTAAAATCTAATATTTTTGGGATGAGAATACATGCAGGTTTTATAAATGATTTACAAAATAGACACAAGTACGTGAAACTACATTCTATGGTTGAATTATCGAAATCGAATATGCCCCTTTTTATTAAGTCTGGTAATCTAAGAATTAGGGAACATACACCCTAATTGACGCGAATCCTAAAGATAGATCTATTGGGCTTAATAAACCCCATCCAAAGTACCGGATGCTTTAGTACTTCGAAATTTATATCATATCCGAAGGGTGTCCCGGAATGATGGGGATATTCTTATATATGCATCTTGTTAATGTCGGTTACCAGGTGTTCACCATATGAATGATTTTTATCTCTATGTATGGGATGTGTATTGAAATATGAAATCTCGTGGTCTATTGTTACGATTTGATATATATAGGTTAAACCTATAACTCACCAACATTTTTGTTGACGTTTTAAGCATGTTTATTCTCAGGTGATTATTAAGAGCTTCCGCTGTCGCATACTTAAATAAGGACGAGATTTGGAGTCCATGCTTGTATGATATTGTGTAAAAACTGCATTCAAGAAACTTATTTTGTTGTAACATATTTGTATTGTAAACCATTATGTAATGGTCGTGTGTAAACAGGATATTTTAGATTATCATTATTTGATAATCTACGTAAAGTTTTTTAAACCTTTATTGATGAAATAAAGGTTATGGTTTGTTTTAAAAATGAATGCAGTCTTTGAAAAACGTCTCATATAGAGGTCAAAACCTCGCAACGAAATCAATTAATATGGAACGTTTTTAATCAATAAGAACGGGACATTTCAACTAACGAGGACAGCTGACTTAATAAACTTAAAACATCAAAATATATTAAAAGTGTTGTAAATATATTTTGAACATACTTTGATATATATGTATATATTGTTATAGGTTCGTGAATCAACCAGTGGCCAAGTCTTACTTCCCGACGAAGTAAAAATCTGTGAAAGTGAGTTATAGTCCCACTTTTAAAATCTAATATTTTTGGGATGAGAATACATGCAGGTTTTATAAATGATTTACAAAATAGACACAAGTACGTGAAACTACATTCTATGGTTGAATTATCGAAATCGAATATGCCCCTTTTTATTAAGTCTGGTAATCTAAGAATTAGGGAACAGACACCCTAATTGACGCGAATCCTAAAGATAGATCTATTGGGCTTAACAAACCCCATCCAAAGTACCGGATACTTTAGTACTTCGAAATTTATATCATATCCGAAGGGTGTCCCGGAATGATGGGGATATTCTTATATATGCATCTTGTTAATGTCGGTTACCAGGTGTTCACCATATGAATGATTTTTATCTCTATGTATGGGATGTGTATTGAAATATGAAATCTTGTGGTCTATTATTATGATTTGATATATATAGGTTAAACCTATAACTCACCAACATTTTTGTTGACGTTTTAAGCATGTTTATTCTCAGGTGATTATTAAGAGCTTCCGCTGTCGCATACTTAAATAAGGAAGAGATTTGGAGTCTATGATATTGTGTAAAAACTGCATTCAAGAAACTTATTTTGTTGTAACATATTTGTATTGTAAACCATTATGTAATGGTCGTGTGTAAACAGGATATTTTAGATTATCATTAGTTGATAATCTACGTAAAGTTTTTTAAACCTTTATTGATGAAATAAAGGTTATGGTTTGTTTTAAAATGAATGCAGTCTTTGAAAAACGTCTCATATAGAGGTCAAAACCTCGCAACGAAATCAATTAATATGGAACGTTTTTAATCAATAAGAACGGGACATTTCACCCATCCCGACTAGCAGTACCTAAACCTGTAAGGGGAGAATATGTGGGGGATTAGCGCACCGCTAAGTGAATGGAATCTATCTAACAGATATAGCTCCAGCCACCCACAAGCTATATACTAACAACAACACTTGCTAACTACCAACTAGCAAACAATAAGACAATACGAGGATCGGCAGCTTGTACGAGCACACGACTCCCAGCTGATCGGGTCTGAGTCTACCGATAGTCCCTGCTACTCAATTTCACAGTATAGTTATCCAGATGCAGGGGGTGCATCGTTCACACTATACTTCACAATTAGTAGCCTATGGACCCAACCTCCCCTAGGCACGGTTGACCTCATACGGACTCTAACCTCACCTAAGCACAGTCTCGAGTCCTCAGTCTCCCTAAGCCCGACTGGTGCCATTCACACAGTGTACACATAATTCACATACAACTTCAGGCATACTATATTATTCTAACATGGCAATTTCTACACTATGCATGGTAAAAGAGACAACCACAGTAGCATGATATGCTACTTAAACTCTATCCGGAGATAGACCCACTCACCAATTGCCAGCAACTGCTCAGTTATTATTTCTGAGCTTCCTCCTTGTTCTTTTCTCCTGAGAATAACAAAAACCAAGTTAGAATAGTGTTCCCATCAAGATTAGACACACTGACAGCGAATTATAGCAAATTAGTAAAAAAAATGCGTCCGCTAAAATTTTCATGCTTAACACTTTCAAAATACAAACGGGCAGCATAACAGCTATAAATCAACACTTAGTAAAATTTTCACTGTCTGATCGGTCGATGGTACCATCCATTGGCCGATCGTCAACACACAATCGGTCGATGGTCTCCCCCAATCGGCCGATCGTCAAAATTACATCCGCTGGTCAAACTCTCAAACCATCGGTCTATGGTCTTGTCCACCGGTCGATCGACCCTCACCATCGGTCGATGGTCAACGACCATCGGCCGAAGGTAGTTCATCAGCTGCAACAGCAGCAAAGTGACCGGTTTCAACCCAAAATCACCAAATCTCGACTTTGGACTCATTTTTTGACCCTGAAACAGGTTACATCTTTTACACTAAACATTTATAAACATAAACCCACAAATTTTGAGTCCAAAAAACATCAATTTATACCAATTTGACACAAAAACCCATTTTAACAAAAACTAACCAAAAACCCCAAATTAACACATATTTGAACACGAAATCAAACGATTCTCACCTTGTTTAGACTCAAGAAATCACTTGCTACTGATTTCCAACAAAAACAAGGATCAATAACAAGATTTGGAGATTAGGGTTTGAGATGGTTAGGTACAAGTGTGTGTGTGTGTGTGAGAAGTGTCTGGAAGGAAGAAATGAGAAGAATCAGCTGGCATAGTCACTTAAGTGGGGCTAAAACCCATACCTCACAACACACAGGTATTTATCAGTTATCTAATATCTATCGCACAAGATTAGGTAACCCAAACGAGGTCCAAATAAAATAAACAAACATGTTCTGGGACCCTTGTCACAAACTGGTCACAACAAAATTATAATAAAACACTAATAAAATAATTAAAATAAAAGCACTTAAGACTAAGCACAAACCCTAAGGGCAAAATAGGCAACTTACAACTAGCCCGGGTTTCAGTCTGTTACATTAAAACATCAAGAGTTGTACACTTGAGGCTTATACGCATCAAGGATGAGAACTGTGATGAGCATCAAACACCAAGAAACCCGCCGGAGCACTTGTTTTCTGTTTTTCAGGGTCTGATCAGACTCCTGGACTTCTGAAAAAGTTAATTTCCAGATAGTTCGGTTCGAGTAGATGACTTTTCGTTTAAGACTCGCCTAAATCCGATATACGGTTTAGGATTATAGCCTTCCGAAAATCACTACGCCTTTGTAACGACGTGCTGAAATTTCTGACCTACTCGCGCTTGAACCGTCGCCACGGTCAAACGACATCGAGTTAGGATCCTGAAAATTGGATAGCGGTAAAAGGACTCACATACAGAGCCTTGGCCACTGACCGCGCTTCATTTCAGTTTGTATAGAGGTCGTAGCAGCTGAACGAAGGCAGCCTTTGTTTCGATCTCTATTCTTGATTGAAAACTTACTTTACTTTCTACGTACGATGGTGATGATGATGATGATGATGATACTTAAGACTTAATTTACTCACTTTTAAACCTTTTGGGATAATTTACTGACTTAGTAACCTTTGGCCTAGGTTGAGGACCTTTCGGACTGACTTACTGCTTGCCTACTTTTTCGTATCGACTTTACTGCACTTTCACTGTGAGTTATAGCTTCCCCTTTTTACTTTAACTATTTTTGAGAATGAGAATACATGCGCTTTTTATGTTTTACATACTAGACACGAGTACTTAAACTTTATATATGTGTGGGTGATATAACGGCACAAAGATTCCCCTTAACACGGTAACGTTTAGTCATTGGTTTTTGAACCGGTGAACGCGAATATTAGATATGGATCCATAGGGTTTGACATCCCCACTCGGGCTAGTCGCGCTAGCCTTTAACGGGTGTTTAATACTTCGAGAACATACGCACTCGCCAAGTGTACTTTTAGAGGGTAATATTACGTTAAGTTAGTTACCGGGTGCCCACGGATAAACACATACTTTATCATACTGTTTTGATTTGCTAATTTGAAATACTGATTTGAAATGCTGCTTGAAGCACTGAAATCTCGTGGTCTACATTACATTACTGATTACAAACAAACTATAGCTCACCAACATTCGTATTGACATTTTTAAACATGTATTTCTCAGGTGCTTAAACGTTGCTGTTAGACTTGCTGTTATAGTCTTAATGTTAAAGACTTGCTGTTACAGACTCACTGTGTAGACTACTGCTGCATTGTTTAGAGATGTCTCAATCATGGAACTTTTACTTTGCATTCACAACTTATGCTACATTTGAACAATGGCTTTGTAATGACCTTTGTGTCACATACTAATGCTTTCTATTCATAGAAGCACGTTATCCTTTGTAAAACATTTGACTTTGGTAAAAACGTTACCCTTTAATGAATGCAAAACTTGTTTTGAAACAGCATGTAGTATTATACCGTGTAATGGACCTGTTGTTGATGATTAATACACATTGATTTTGTACGGGGCATCACAACATATATATAATATTGGATGATAATATTAATGTTTTTGAAATGCAGTCAACAATTTTTAAATACCCTAACCATTTGATACCATTACATGTATAATTTTTTTCGCTCATTAACAGTCATGCAACGCACATGCTCAAAGCGCGCTATTTATATTTGCGAAAATACCAAATTACAACTTTCGTGCGACGAACAGGCTCATAACACGTGGAGCCCTTATACACAAATACGTGATGTCATTAAGTATCATTTTTCTAATTAGGAAAAAAAAAACGTCGCAAAGAGTGGTCGTAAATATCATTAAATTACACCTGCTAATATGGAAATAATATTATCAACCAATAATCCATCCCCCTTAAATACTCAACCCTAACAAACTCTCTTCATTCATCGAATCTTTTTCTCTCTCAAAATTGTCTTCTAAAATAATTGTGTAATATATACGTTAATTGTGTAATATATGAAGCATTATGTATAACATTAAGATAACACATCTCCGACCATACGTACAATATTAAAACATTATGTACAACTTTATAGTAAAACACTCTCATGATCATATGTACAATATTTGAAGCATTATGTACAACCTTATAATAAAACACTCACATGATCATATGTACAATCTTTAAAACAAATTGTACAATTTTCTACAAAACACTCAATGAACAAATGTACAAATTTTAAAGCATATTGTAAAACTTTCATATACTAATTGTATTTTAATTTTAAAAAAAAAAATCAAAAGGCATTTTTTATTAATAATAATAATTATTAAAAATATAAATACTCAATTTTTAAGCAAATATTATTATTATTATTATTTATTATTATTATAATTATTATTATTATTATAATATTAATATTTAAATATGGAGTGGGGTGGACCTAACATGAACAAAATAAAGATGACCTAAAATTTAATAATAACGTTTTACTTTGTGGGAGCCGAATCATCGGCCAGCGTGGCAGCCGAACCACCTATTATATTTTAATCATCGAAATTTGTATATAGGGGTTGAATTTTATATATTTTTTTACAAAACACATCATGAACACATGTACAAAGTTTAAAGCATTTTGTACAATTTTTATATAATAATTGTATTTTTGTTGTTTTAAAAAAAAATTAAAAATACATTTGTTATTACTAATAATAATTATTAAAAATATAAATACTCAATTTTAGAGCAAACTTTATTACTACATCCGTCTCATTTTAAGTATCCACATTTCTATTGTAGGTTGCCTCATTTCAAGTATCCACTTGATGTTTCAACAAATTAGAAGAGTTTATTCTCGAGAGAGAAGATTTCTGATTGGTGGAGAATAAAGTTGGTGGAATTTTTTAAAACTTTGTGCAAAAATTAAGTAAGTGGACACTTGTAGTGGGACGGATGGAGTATTATTATTATTATTCAAATATAGATTTTCTTCACGTGATTAATTACGTTACATATGTATGTGAAATACATGTCTCAATAAAATATTGTAATGCACTCCATAACTTTTATGACAAGAAAAAATAATAATTGTGATGAAAATTGGAAGAAAGTGGTGGGAGAATAAATGTAGTTCATTTATTTTGACTAAGTTAAGTATATCAATATGTTTGTAAAAACAACGACAAGTTTCTTAGTCGGAATATGTGGTTCCACAGGTCATTAAACTAAATGACTTTAACATTTACGTTCACTTAATACCTCAAACATATCATTAAACTGTTTCGTTTAAACAAACTCGTGATTCTACGGGTCATTGAGGTGTATATTTCATCAAAGTTTTGCTTTTAATATTACACACATTGTAATTGTAATTGTAATGTAATGGAATTGTATGCAATTGTAATAATATTAATGAACTGATGATAATGGATGGCAAAAATATAGACATTTTTGTTTCAAACTTTACATAAATGGTAGTTTTTTGATCAACCAAACATGTCAAGATGGTTGTTAGAGTAATGGGATAGTTTATCATACCCTTCTCTTTATATACTTTTACTTTTCATTCAACATTTATAAGATTAGATTCTTCTAATACATACACTTCATCTATAATATGTTACATTTTATATTTTAGGCTTTTTTTTCACATGTGAATCTGGGCTGATCTTCACACTTGATAATAGCCCAAAAAGCTCGTCCAACTCACCCTTTGCGCTTCCCATAACATCACGAGCCCAATTCCAATTCCCCACCCAATTCGATCCATCCCAAACCACCATATCGCACACTTTAGCAGCCTCATCATTCTCTAAGTATGAAAGTCTCTTGAACCTGTTTTTCAAAGAAGTAGAACCAAGCCAAACATCATTCCAAAAAGACGTAGAAGCTCCATCACCAATTTGTTTGACAAATGAGCTTCTAAATACCACACCAAGTGAATCAATGTTGTTTCCCGTTTTTACAATGTTGGACCAAACCAAAGTATAAGGGAACTTTGTATTGAGGTTTTCAACACAAAGACCCCCGTATGACCATAAATACTCGAAATGACTTTTACCCACAAGGAGTTAGTTTCGGTTTTAAACCTCCACAATCACTTGCCAATCAAAGCCAAATTTTTACTTTTTAAAGAACCAATATTTAACCCTCCTTTCTCAAAAGGAAGAAGGGTCGTATCCCATTTAACCCAAGCAATTTTATGATTATTTCCCGACCCGCCTCAAAAAAAGAACGTCTTACACACTCAAGTTTTTTTATCACACATGGCGGAACACGGAAGAGCGAGAAGTAGTACAATGTAGGCTTTTATGTATTAATTGAATGTAGATGTTAAAGGTATTTACTTTAATGACCCGTGGAACCACAGATTTCGACTAAGAAACTTCTCGTTATTTTTACAAACATATTCAATATGTACTTAATTTAGTCGGGATAAATGAAAATGATGATGTCATTATTAAGTTATTCTCCTTTATAAGAAAAAATTAAAAATAAAAAGGAAAAATTTGGGAACATCTTGATGATGTCATAAAAATTAATTACTTTTATTTAAAATAATTAAACCTAAAGTTACAAAATTATACTCGTATCTATATCCGTTCCAAATTAGAGTTTTGTTGATATCTAAAAACACACACCTCTTCTTTCATCCTCAAGCACGCCTCTTCTTTTTCATCTGAATCTGAATCACCTTCTTTATAATACTCTATATCCATTACAACTTCTGCATTGATTCGATTGAAAGCATGTGTATATGCATCAGAGTAGTCAATATGATCATATAAAGGTTGCATTCTTATTAATTTTTTATGATTGTTGTGTACATATGAATGTATAATTAAAATTGTTGTTGTTCATATGTAGCTGTACGAACATTCAAAATTAAGGTTCCATTTTTATGAATTTGGCGTTAATTTTGAAAATAATGACTTCAAAATTTAAGTCCCATCTTTTTATTTAATACTCCAGTAGTTATCCCAAATTCCCAATCACATATGCGAAAATATATGTCTCTATATAATTATAAAAACAACGACAAGTTTCTTAGTCGGAATCCGTGATTTTACGGGCCATTAAACTAAACGACTTTAGCATTACATTCACTTAATTCTCCTAAAATATATCATTACTTTAGCATTACATTCACTTAATTCTCCTAAAATATATCATTAAAATGTTTCATTTAACCAAACCGTAATTTTGCGGGTTTCTAAATTAACTGAAAAAGAAAGGGAAACAAAAAATAAATCCCCCAAGGAGAATCGAAGAATCTGGGAGGTCTATCGTTTTAAGAAATCACTAAACCTATGCCCCCTCTCTAAATTTCCCAAGGTAGATAATAAATCTTCTGTCTCTATATGATTATTTATTCATGTTTATCTGCTGCATAAATAACGAAACCTTAATATTTGAAATTTCTGTAATTTCAGTCCAACAGAAAATATTAAACATTTACGGAGAAGAAGCAAAAGTTGTATGCTTGCGATTATAGGTTTGTTTTTTTTCCCCGATCTTTGCGATTACTGTATAGAAGATGATGTATGAATTGGTTTTTCCTTGGGGCTATTAAACGCTCTTCCTAGGTATGCAAATAGTGCTCTCGTGACTTGTGAACTTGTTATAAATCCATTTATTTATATACTGTAAAAAAATAGGCATAGTACTAATTTTAATTGAATATTCTTTGATTGGATTGGATCTGGTTGAGTCTTGGAGGATGACTCAACGCTCTGTTAAGTTAATTTATCATGAGGGCACGCACATATTAAATATTTTCAAAAACTATAGTCAATAATCAAGTTTGAGGTTTATTTTTTAAGATAGCTTGAATTTCATAACTAGTTTGTGTGTGTAGCTGTGTTAAAGGTCAAATGAACTAGAAACTTTAGCTGTACTTTGCGCAGTTTACATTATTCCTTTTACCATGCATTAGTAGTTTATTAGACAACACAGCAAAAGAGTTGAGATTATGTATCTGTGATGCAGCTTGCTTCGTTACATTTTAGATACAAGATTCGTTATTATTATATATAAGTACATATAAACAATAAGTCTCCCGGTTTTCACTTGCGGTTATGGACATGGAGAATAACAATTACGTGCTTGATGACTATAATGAGTTTGAAGATTTTGTTGATGGTGATTATGACTCTGGTCATGTGCATTCCAACTCTATTAGGCAAGATGCTCCTCCTGAGGTGAATTTGAAAAATGTATTGGGCGGGATAATGGCAATTGTCACGGGTCGTAACAAGGAAGATGCTTTTTTACAAGTTCCTGGTTCAGACGTTGAGTTTATTGGATGTGCCAAGGACGGAGATACTTATTTGCACCCATCTGTCTACATTCCCAGTGCCCCGCCACTAGTTGAACAAAGCGAAACTGATTATAATTATAATTATAATACATACAAACAAGTGTTAGATGCCGAGCCACCAGAGTGGGTTAGGGACAGCTCTACTTCAATTTGTATGCAGTGCAATTCTCCCTTCACTGCTCTCACTCGTGGTAGACATCATTGCCGATTCTGTGGAGGGATATTTTGTAGGGCCTGTTCAAAGGGAAGATGCTTGTTACCTATTAAGTTTAGAGAGAGGAATCCACAAAGGGTGTGTGATACCTGCTATGATATGCTAGACCCTTTGCAATGTGTGTTGATCAATTCCATCAGCAATGCTGTACAGGTCGCGAAACATGATGTCATGGATTGGACTTGCACAAGGGGATGGTTAAATCTTCCATTTGGTTTGTCTATGGAACATGAAATATATAAATCTTCTAATACCTTGAGGAATTACTCTCAGGTACTAGACCTATTACCTAATGTGAATCCTTTCCTATATGTATATGTGTGTGTCCATAAATAAAATATATACAATGTTTCACTACGTACCAACCAATTGTTATGATTTGGCCAGGTTTCCAGGTTGAATCCTGAAAGGTCTATTCCTGCCACAGTTATAAAAGGAGCTAAAGGTCTCGCTATTTTAACCGTTGCTAAAGGCGGTATGCTACTTACATACAAGCTTGGTACTGGTTTGGTCATGGCACGAAGGGAAGATGGTTCGTGGTCTGCACCATCTGCAATAATTTCAGCTGGTCTCGGATGGGGTCCTCAGGTATAACTACCAAGTGCCATATTATTATCAACAATTATGTTGGTAATTTTTGTTTCTTTTCTAGACAATTTGGTGCCTGTGTAGTGCATGTGTTCTTGCAGTATGTTTTTTGAGAACACAAAAGTTTGATATTGGATAACAGTTAAGAATCTAGATACATGTGGTCTATGCATTGTTGCTCCATTACTTAGTGGCTCTCATTAACCAGATTTGTTTTTGATGTGCATGACTGCATGTGGTTTCAGTATATTAAAATCATTAGCAGCACTCTTGCTCTGTTACTTGATAGTATCATTCCACTATAACTTTTAAAACCCTTGACGACAAGGATCGTGTAAGATAAAAAATTTATATTTTCAATACAATTAGTATGAATTGTTGTTAATTGTTAGAATCTACATCATTAGGTTAATATGACTTATTGTTATGTATATAATAATATATTTATTGGTATTTTTTCAAAGATATGTGTATGATATAATTTTTAGCTGGCCCGATTCTTTTACTTCATATAAATGAGATAGTAATACTTGTTAGAAGAAAAAGAAAAACATATTTGAGATAATTATTTTGTTTTGATCTTCCACTATATGAATATTGTATATTGTATTATTGAGGTTCAACTCATGAATTTTATTCTGCTAGAGACTGAACCATACTTTATAGTTCATTATTTTACCGTCTTTACAACTAATAATGCATGTTAAATTTAGACCTCATTTTAAACTGTCAACTTCGAAATTATTGGAATATTATAATTTGATTAGTTAATAAAATTTCGAGTGATAGAAGGATATGATTGGTTAATAGTTTAATAAAATTGTTTTATTGGTGTTAGTAAAGGTTTTTTTTTATATATATAAGGGTTTTAGGCTGAGACAGATTATTATTATTATCATTATTATTATATCTTGCTTCTGTAGGTCGGAGGTGAGCTTATGGACTTCATAATTGTGCTTCATGATTATAAAGCTGTGAAAACATTCTGTAGTCGCATGCATTTTTCTCTTGGAGCTGGTTGCAGTGCTGCAGCAGGACCAATTGGGAGAGTTCTCGAAGCTGATCTTCGAGCTGGTGATAGAGGCTCGGGCGTCTGTTACACATATAGTTGTAGCAAAGGTATTTGTAATTCTTTTGTTATTATCTGCCCAGGATTTTAGCAACTACTGTAAAACGTAAGAGATGGTGAATTAGTGAATAGGTATTGTTGTGATATGAAGTTTAGGTTATGCAGCTACCCACCTCACGTGTCCCTTTTTGTTCAAGTAAAACCTTTACCAACTGAATTAAGTCTTTAAATTGATCCCTGAAGATACTCTTACTAGAAAACAAGAGTTAAGCATATGATGATAGTCATAGGTGGCTACATGACCTGATCCAAGACATCATAGTATTAGTATTAGTGGTTAAATCCATGTTTTGATTCAATCACATTTTGTGGCAAAATTGTGATCTCAAAAGATGAGGCTTATTGCTCCCTTGATGGCATTAGGGTGGTGGTCATAGAGTTATAGTAGGTCATCATTGCATCTTCTTTCTGTCTATTTCTATTACAATTATTAAAAATGTGTTGTTTGGTATTATTATTGTGGGGGGTTCAGGTGCATTTGTTGGAGTGTCACTGGAAGGGAACGTTGTTGCAACGAGAATGGACGCTAATCTTCAGTTTTATGGTGATCCATATCTTACAACTGGTGACATACTTCTTGGGAACGTCGACAGACCAAAGGCTGCTCAACCATTGTATGCTGCTCTGGAAGACCTCTACTCTAAACTTAGCTGTTAGACAAGTAGACTTCATGTTGTGGTTGAATCATGTTAGACAGACAGGCTATAACTGATCTATTATTATATGTAGATGATGATATCACATCTGTACAAAGTTCTTGAATTCCAAATATACTTGCAAACACTTGTAACTTTTGTGATTTTTATTCTTTGTAAAGGAAAAGGAAAAACCTTGTTTGCTCTAAGGTGTATTCTTTGATGTTCTAGATATACAGGATGTAGGAGACGTGAGTACAAAAATGAAACACATGTCTCTGTATTACACTACATAATTTATTTATAGCCCAATCATTGTAAGGACAGAATGAGAGGAATAAGAAAGAAAAGAAAAAGTGCTACTTCTACTGTCACTTATCCGTTTTCACAGAGCACTTTTTTTGTGTATAATAAGAAATATATCATGAATAATTGTGGGACCCAAGTCATTGAATGCCAGCGTCCAGTCTCCATTTAGTCTGTCTTTCCATTTTCTTCGATTGTATGTTTGGAGTTGTCTAATGATCCATTAAGTGATGACCAGGCCATGTGACCCGACCATAATGTAAGGTGTCCAAACCTTGATCCCAATACCATTTTTTTGCGAAAATAACGATACTCGTATAGAACCAAGGTCGTATTTCTTTGGAAAATGCCCTCAACAGAAAATACAAAAGGACGGGGGAATACGGGAAACCTCGCACCTAGAAAACATCATCTAAACAAAAATTATATATAAATGAGCCTTCCTAACGTTCCGAAAAAACCATACAAACGAACTAATCCAAACTAAAACTAAAAATTACACGAAGAAACAAGGAATAAGAGCAAACGAAGAAAGCCAAGATAGCTTTTCAATAGGTTAGTAGTTCTAAGTAGTTCGTTCGTAGACACCACAGTCAGGGGCGGAGCAGGATTTAACGATGAGGGTGGCTTACTCGATAATTAGATAATTATAAGAAACTCAATTCACTGATCATAATAAAGTGTCATATTGAGATAAGCATAGGCGAAACTACATGGGGCCAGAGGGGGGCGCCCGCCCGCAGTGAATTTTTTTTTCAGTGTAAAAGTTTTGAGTTTTTCGACTTTGCCCCCGGTGGATTTTTTTTTTGCCCCAAAACCTACATATTTTGCCCCAAAGCGTTCAAATTTTTTCCTAAATTCTCCAACTTTTGCCCAAAAACCTTCAAAATTTGTCCAAAAACCTTCATAATTTGCCTAAAAACCTCAATTTTTTACCCCAAAACCTACATATTTTGTCCAAAAAAATTGCTACGGTTAAAATAAATTTTTTGCCCCGGTCAAAAAAATCCTAGCTCCGCCACTAGATAAGTAAACAACAATAACCATTTAATATATAAAAAATGTGCAAGTTAAGCCAAATACACAAGTGATGTCAAAAACAATATGCAAAAAATAAAAAACTTGTGTTCACGTCAAGCCATATTTTTCACGAAGTAACCTGTCAATAATAATAGTTAAAAAGTTAGAATTAGTTAAATATTGATAAACATATGATTAAATATAGTACGGAGTAGTATATTAAAGGAATTGAACCTTGTGTAGAATTAGTTAAATATTGATTTGTTTGTTAGATGGTAGTTTGTGTTCTTTGTTAGTTAGATCTCATTTTCGTTTATTTTCGTATTAGTCATGTGTATGTCATGTTTGTTTTTGGATCTCAGTTGGGCACGGGCTTACTTAGTTGTTTCACGGTGTGATCCGTTAGTTTAGTTTCCTGTTCTCGAGCCCGTCCTTATTTTGATTCTTGTATTTTGTTTTTCTTTTTCTACTTTCGGAGAAAAAGAGTGGTTATATAGTTTTCGTTTTTTGCCAAAAAAAAAAAAAAAAAAAAAAAAGTTGGTCCACAGTGGAGCAAATCAAATCCCTGTTTGTTGGTCAGGAAAGTCCCAGTACGGGCCTAGAACCTAGATGACACTACACTGGCAAGGCATGATCATTTTGGAAATAATGTTAAATCTCCGAAACACCACTAAATGAACGAAACAATTGTATTTAATGCAATCATTCTACAAGCACTTACACGAGTGAAGTGTGATCCCAATCTTGACACGGAAATGATTCACTTGAAGATATTATAATATAAGGGTAAATTTATGTCGTTTTCCTATTCTAGGTAACCTATTTTACTTTACAAAATTTAAAGGATTATTTTATCAAAAGTTAATCAAAAAAAAATGAGTATCACCCAACGTGGACTGCTTAATCATCATCATCAACCTCTCATAATCAGTCCACTTGAAAAAAATAGTTACATTTTGTGGAATTTGCCCTAAAAATAAATATATAGATGATCATTACCATATCTTATTAGTTTATTTTGAGGACACCTGAATCTTAATACCCAGTCATATTTTTTTTAATTGGCTATGATAACGACACAAAAAGATCCAAGTACAACAGCAAAATGATAATCTGATCATAAAACAATAAACTCTTTCAAAAGGGTCCCCATAAGCATCACATTAATTTTGCAGACATTGTGTAGAAAGTTGATTCCGATCAAGATGATTCCGATTATTAACCAAGAAGAGGAAAAATGCGAGTAATATGATCCAACGGAATGCTGTCAGCAGCACTTCTCTTCATTTCAGGATGATTAAACTCATTCTGAGGCAGTGAAACAAGTTGTCCTCCTTTGCCTTTCTCCAAGATCCAGCCATTAGTTGCAACTTGATGCTCAAGAAAATTATCCAAAGACGGACCCTCAACATTAATAGCCTGTTTACACACAATTCCTACCACCCATTAGTCTCCACTCACCAGCAATACAATAAAAAACATTGACATTACACACACTAGCATATTATTATTAGTAGATGAAAAACCATCAATCACGAAAAACAACAAACAAATCATCTGTAACATGTGACCCAGTTCAAATTCATATACATACACAGTTTGCCACATCGGGCCCATACAAACTAAATATTCAAACCGTCTAAATACCATATCCCAATTTCGGAATGCCATAGTACACGAGAATATACTTTCAGATTAATGACACCTAGAAAACCGGTCAATAAATGATTGGTTTTATATTAGGGATTATATATATATATATATATATATATATATATATATATATATATATATATATATATATATATATATAGTTCGAGCAGTGGCGAATCCTAAAAATATAAAAACATGCCTACCACAAGGCTTGAACACACAACCTCTTAGTTGGTTGATGGGCTCCCATATACCGCTAGGTCACATGCCGTTTGGTTATCACCTTTATATTGAACATATAATAAAGAGATAGTCTTGCCCTTTCTTTGGTACTTGGGTCCTTTGTAGACCCCAACCTTAAACCTACTTGCTAAAAGTAGGGCTAAACATTTAAAACTAACGTCTATCTATCTGTGTAAAAATGTAGTAATATTGAGAAACATGCATGGTGCCCTTCGATGCAAGAGTAATATTAATAATACAATCAAGACTGTAAGGGGATAGTACGACAGATTACATAACTTAAAAAGCCAAACAACTAAAGAATTCAACAATAAGGGTAACAAAACACTCGAAAGCAACTATAAGCTAAGAGTAATATGAGTATAAAATAAGAAAGCATATTGACACAAACACAAGCATGTGTTTTGTAATGATAAGAATTTACAGGAAAAAAAACTCCATCACTTGGGATTTACAAAATGAAATGAGAGAGCAAGAAAAAAAGAAAACAAAATACCTCAGCAATAACTGATATCCGGACCTTTTGGTACGACAGTGACAGGACATGCACCGCATATTCTTGAATTGCTTGCTCAAATCCTGAATCCAAGACTTTTAACCATTAATGAGTTTATGAGAGCATAACAAAGTATATCAATACCAAATTATCAGTCTAAAACAAAACTTCGTTTCATCATATAATTTACAAATTCAACTCAAAAAATATGGATAGAAATGGAAACAGAATTATAAGCAACACAAGGGTAAGTTGTTAGTTATTTAGTTAGGCAGGTAAAAGAATATCAAGCTCCATGTTGATTTACTAAGTTATACACAGCGTAAAATATAATTGCACCAAAGGCTACAGCATTAGATGATATTTAGATGCTGCCTAGGTGTTTTTGGCTTCTTGTTACCTAAGAAGTAACAAGTTGCATCAGCCCAATACCATTATCTTTATCTTTTTATATGAACTTAAAGTTTAGTCGTTTAGAAGTAATTCTTTCAACATAACTTCGATATTGTTGGGAAATACTAAGGTGTCTGAAGATAATGTATGTGAAGAAGATGTGGAATAAAGGTCTGTATGCTGAATATTCGGTTTGTTTTTATGTTTGTAAAATAACTTAATCATGTTTGTAGCACTTATTAGTTATTTCTAAGTCTGCGAGTTTGTAGAGATAACAAGACAATACTTTATTTTAAGTCTTGAGAAAAACAAACAGTTTGCAGTAAAAACGTCAGACATAAAACATAATAAGATCTGAAAAACAAACAACACCCAAGTATAAAAAACAACAAATAGAGGTGAGAATAAAGTAGAATAGATCCTTCGCATAGTTATGGTCACTTGAGGTCATGTTCTCCTGTTTTAGGGGCGGGTAGGCCTAGAGGGGTTAGAGGAGGTTGTAGGGTAGCCACCGTTGGTAGGATTAGAGTGGGTAGTTGGAATATAGGAACCTTGACTGGTAAGAGGATTGAGCTCGTTGATACCTTTCTTAAGAGTAAGGTAGACATAGTGTGTGTTCAAGAGACTAGATGGAAGGGTGAAGAGGCGATAGAGATTCAGGACTATAAGTTGTGGTACTCGGGTTCTAGGATAGCACGGAACGGGGTAGGTATCTTTTAAGGAAAACTACATAAAGATAACGTTGTTGACGTGGGCAGGTTTAGCGATAGGATTATGTCGGTTAGTTTAATTATTAAGGAGGAGACTTTCACGGTCATTAGTGCATACGCACCTCATGCGGGTTTAGGTGATGCGGAAAAGAAGAGTTTTTGGAAATTGTTAGATGAGGTGGTGAGGGGGTGCCCAGCCGACCATCGACTGATTATAGGTGGTGATCTGAATGGACATATAGGAGTGGAGGCAGAAGGTTATGAGGGAGCCCATGGTGGCTTTGGGTTTGGTCCTAGAAATGAAGAGGGGCGCTCAATTCTTGAGTTTGCCATTGCCCACGAGTTGGTGGTAGCAAACTCTTTCTTCAAGAAGAGGGATGCTCAGTTAGCCACATTCCATAGCGGGGGTCCCAGCACCCAGATTGACTTTTTGCTTCTTCGTAAAGGGGAACTTAGGACATGTAGGGACTGTAAGGTCCTTCCAGCTTTGACGTGCTCCTCCCAGCACAGATTGCTGGTCATGGACCTAGTCACTAGGGGAAGAGTTGGCAGGAGGGCTAGGGCTGTACAACTTAGAATCCTTTGGAAGAACCTCTATGGAGCGAATGCGGAGACTTTTAGAGCGATTGTTGTTAATAGATTGAGTGTAGAAGAGGATTACGTTGCCCCTACGGACGCAGACCAGATATGGAATCGCATGGCGTCCACTATCAGAGATGTGGCAAAAGAGACCTTAGGAGTGGCTATAGGGACATCGAGAGCCCATAAGAGTAGAAGAGAGTCGTGGTGGCTTAGTGACGATGTCCAATCGAAAGTCGCGTTAAAGCAGACGAGGTTTAGGGAGCTCATTACTCTTGGAGAAGGGACACCTGAAGAGAGAACTAGGGTAGAAGAAAGATATAAAGAAGCTAAAAGAGAAGCTAAGAAGGCCGTAGCAATTGCAAAAGACAAAGCATATGAAGACTTATATAGAAAACTAGACTCTAAAGAGGGAGCTAATGACATATATAGGATAGCCAAAGCTAGGGAGCGAGGAAGGAGGGACTTAGGTAACATCAAATATATCAAGGATGTAGCAGGGCAAAGTATAGTGAGAGAAGACCTTATTAGGAAAAGATGGGAAGAATATTTTGCATCCCTTTTCGGTAGGGGAAGACCAGAGCGGAACGGTGAACCCCACGAGGTTCAGGAGTTTCAAAACAACTGTTTCTGCACGAGGATTAATCAGGAGGAAGTTAGATTGGCCCTACGAAAGATGGGGAGAAACAAAGCAGTAGGACCAGACCAAATTCCGATTGAGGCGTGGAAGTGCCTAGGAGGTGACGGGGTTAGATGGTTGACAAACCTTTTCAACACGACGTTTAGAAGCGCAAATATGCCTATGGAATGGAGACTCAGTGAGGTTATTCCCATTTACAAGAACAAGGGAGATGCGCAATTATGTAGTAACTATAGAGGCATAAAGTTACTCAGTCATACTATGAAGCTTTGGGAAAGAGTGATCGAGACGAGGCTCAGACGCGAGACAAAGGTTTCAGAGAACCAATTCGGCTTCATGCCAGGACGCTCGTCGATGGAAGCGATTCACATAGTTAGAAGCCTTATGGAGAAGTATAGGGAAAAGCAAAAGAACCTACACATGGCGTTCTTAGACTTGGAAAAAGCTTATGACTGTGTCCCGCGTGAGCTGATTTGGAAGACTCTTAATGCTAGGGGAGTCCCAAGTAGATATATAAGATCTATTAGAGATATGTACGAGGGGGCGAAGACTCGTGTACGTACGACGGTAGGAAACACAGAGTTTTTCCCGGTAGAGGTTGGTTTACATCAGGGATCTGCCCTTAGCCCTTATCTTTTCGCTTTGATCCTAGACGAGTTGACTCATAGGATACAAGACAACATCTCATGGTGCCTGATTTTCGCCGACGATATTGTATTAGTTTCGGAAACAGGAGGCTAGAGCAATGGAGGATCGCCTTAGAATCAAATGGCCTACGGATTAGCAGACTTAAATCGGAGTACCTTAGATGCGATTTCAAGGGGGGCGAAGAGGAACACGACGATATAGTGGATATCAGAATTGGGGATCAGATTCTACCCCCGCAAGAGTCCTTTAGATATTTAGGCTCGATGCTTCACATTTCGGGAAGGATAGATGAAGATGTGACGCATCGTATACGAGTAGGATGGTTGAAGTGGAGGGCTGCGAAAGGGGTGTTGTGCGACAAGAAGGTCCCACTTAAACTGAAAGGTAAATTCTTTAAGGTGGCAATTAGACCAGCCATGTTGTACGGATTAGAGTGTTGGCCAATGACGAAGGCCCGAGAGAGGAGGATGGAGGTGGCAGAAATGAGGATGCTTAGATGGACGTGTGGTAAGACCATGCTAGATATGATACCAAATGGAGTGTTTATGGAGAAATTGGAAGTTGGGAACATCATCAACAAACTTAGTGAAGGACGACTTAGATGGTTTGGACATGTTAGGAGGCGCCCACTTTTAGCCCCAGTTAGGAGAGTCGAGACCCTCGCCGTTGGCGGCGTAAGGAGAAGGGGTAGACCTAGACGTAGGATGGAGGATAGATTGAAGCTTGACATGAAAGAGCTCCTACTGACGGAGGACATGACTTCTGATAGGAGCCTGTGGAGGAGTAGAATTAGAATTATTGAGTAGGTTTTTTTTTTTTTTTTTTTTCATTGTGTTAGCTACTTTTATTATACAACTACATAAATAACTATAACCAGATATTCAATAACCACACTATTTATACCCCTCTACATGGTTTATATGCCTTTGTATCTATGTATATGTTTTTAGGCTATATATATGTACCGATGTATATGTTTGTATCTATATATGTATCTAAGTGCATGTATTGGTGTATGTATGTTTGTCTGTCTTGTATCTGTACCTAGGTATATATATCTACGAATGTATCTATATGTATTTATGTTTAAGCATGAGTTTTTTTTTTTTTTTTCATGCTTTCATGTGGTATATATATATCGGTGTGTGTGTCTGTGTGGGTGGGTATATATATATATATATATATGTATATATATATGTATATGTATATGTATATATTTTGTTTGTCTATATGTCTACCTGAAATTATATGGTTATGTGCACTATTTTATTCATGCTCTTTGCCCTACTGCTGTGCATTACTGCTATATGTGTCCCCTTTATGGTTACTGTGTATGGTTGCTTCTTGCTAGGCGCTCATTACTCGTACAGGTACGTATCATTTGCCCTCTCTATTTCGTTCTTATGAGCTCTTCGGGCCGGAGGTCCTTTAGGAAGCAATCTCTTTTGCGCTAGAGTAGAGGGAGGGACGACCTTATCTAGGCGCGGGTTCTATACCCGCGGGTGGAGTAGTGACTTCCTTCTAATCTAGGGTACGAGGAATGATTGTCTACACTCACCTCCCCCATACCCCACTTTCGTTGGATTGGGTATTGTTGTTGTTGTTGTTGTTGTAATAAAGTAGAATGAAAAATGACATGAATTTTTTTAATATTGCAAGATCAAGTGATATAGAGAACTGAAAGCCTGTTGTGGCTATTGTATATAAAAGATACATAGAGAGGCGTAAGGGTGGTCTGGAAACTAGTAGGAAGTCTGGAATTGGTGAGAATAGGTAGAGTAATAAACCAAATTGCCCCTTCACGCGTAAAGTTGTGAATGTATTTTAACTAGAGACCGAATTCAATACATTTAGTAATTAATAATTATACTTGATGATAATTATAATATAACTTCACTTTCTAGTAAATTGATAGGTCATACTGTTATTAGTAATTAGTAACTGTGTAAGACAAACATATAGGTATATTCCACTCAAGCAATTTTCAAAAATCATTATACCATTTAGTGTTGTACTCCCACATGTTATGCTACCATATGGCTATGTGCAACTAAAAGCAACAGACCACAGTTAATATTTCCATAGCTGTCATTATTCTGCGCTAACCTCAAGCTTTACATCCATTATCAAGGTAGCCACATAAAAAACAATAGTATGTGGAACACTACTATTTATTTAACTCTCAATACTCATTCTATGCAGGTGGGATATAAGAAAACAACGAAACTCAAACATTTAATAGCTCATAACAAGCCTTACTACCATTACAGAAGCAACTGACTGATGTATGCCTACATACCTGGCACAACTTCTAGAATATGGCGGCTTTTAGCTGCTTCATCCCAAAATAGACGAAAATTAGCAGTCTGCATACGAAATTTGGCAGTATATAATATCAACCCCAGACAGTTGAAGTATCAAAGCAGATCTAAAAATACAAAAGACACCCAAAGGCAGTAGTAGAGAGCAACTATAAGAGTCTAAAAGACCCATCACAACACAATAATGACAGATAACACAGTTACCTCCAAATAGTGGGAGAGAACGATGAGAGTCTTTAACTGTTCATCCATTTGCTGACATTTAGAAAAAAGAAAATGAGAGGAATTATTAATCCAAAATTACACCTCAGCTTTCAATCAACAATATATATGAGAAAGAACATGTACACAATGACTGTGAAAAGACAAGTACCACTTTTTCTGGAATCAAAAAGAGACACAAGCTGAAGTCTGGGGCAGGCATTGCCATAAGAGCCTACATGAAGATAGAAGAACAATGATTAAAACATAAAGGTTCGGAAACAAAAGACAATAAAAACAATCTAAAACTTGATGGAGGACTTGTGCTTAGGGGGTTGTTACCTAAGCAACAATCATAATGTGGGATACCTCAACGATTATTTTAAGTTTTTAAAAGTAGCTTAAAAAATTAGGACATACGAACCTTGATCAAAATGCGAGCGACAATCTGAAGGCTCATCCTCTCTGGCTCAAACTGTAAATAATGGTAGAACATGTGACATACAAACATAGGGTAACAATTCACTATTTATCGAAGAATGAAAAAAAAAATGAAAAATGAATAAATAAAATTAAGAAAGCAAACGAGAAATCAAAGCACCTGATAGAGACGAAGAAGACAAAGATTTGCATCTAAACTGTAGGTCTGCGATGAAACCTGAATAAAATCAAAAATGCTTGTTAAGTAAGATGTAAAATAAGTAGTATATATTTAAGAAAAAGTGAAATAAGATATGAAAAGACGCACAAGAATGATCAATCAATAAGCACCAAATTCTGACGGTAGTATAATTATGAAAATAATAGTGCTACAGGCATCATCATCATCATAAAGTCATATTTATATCTAAATTAAAGTTAATTGGTTGAAGACGCCGATTGATTGAGTAGCAGGAATGTAATTGATTCATATCTTGTCTTGTATGTATTACAACAACAAGTAGTGTAGCGTAATGTAATATAAAAAAAAGAAAATAATCGAAAAATAATAAAGGGGTAGCAATACCTGTTCGTTAACATAATTTTCGAGATCGGGAAGTATGTCAGGGTTATAGGGATTGACGGAAACGAGTTGTTGGACAGTGTATGACATTTGTGATTGAGACGACACCGTCTGCTGCTGCTGCTGCTGCTGCACCTCTCTTCCCATCTTTCTTTCTTTCTTTCTTTCTTTCCCTATTCTTCTTCTTCTCCGAACACACACTCGACTCGATAACACGATTTTGCTAGGGTTTGACGGAAACAGGATTTTGCTAGGGTTTGTTATTGGACCTTTTAATGGGCCTATCAGTAAGACTGCTTACATTACCGGGCTGTTTGGGTTTTTAACTTTGGTTCCGGATGAAAACACAATACTGCAGTACTTGAAAAAAAATAAAAAATTATTTTTATTTTGTAAATAAAGAAAATAAAAGAGATTGCATTTCACCATCGTCATCGAACAGAAAATAAAAGAAAAGAATGGAGTGTTGTTCCAAGAATTACTCCTCCTCCTCGTCGTCATCATCATCATCATCATCATCATCAAGATCATCATTGTTATCTTGGTCACTTGTTTTGACAACAATTATCCCAGCAGCATTCATAGTTCTTCTCTATCCCTTGTTATTCTCCTACCATTCACATTCACATTCACATCCACTTTCACCTTCACCTTTTTCAAATACAACATCGCCGGCGGCGCAATTCACACCTCCCCCAAATCAGCATTTACACCCGTTTATCAAAAACACCTGCACCAACACTCTCTACCCTTCTCTCTGTTTTCATACCCTACTACTATTAACTACCACCAACAACAACAACAACATCCCTACTACTATTAACTACCACCAACAAGATGAAGCTAACAACCATTCAACCCTACGCCATCTCCTTCAATTCTCCATCCACAAAACCATTAACCGTGTTACTAAATCCCGTTCAAGAATCATGCAGGCTCAACAAAGTACACCTAATAACACCACCACTAATTGGGTTGACAATTGTATCGAATTGCTTGATCAAACCCTTTATGAACTCCAAGAATCTATCAAACCCTTATTATTACACCCTTCTTCTTCTTCTTCTTCTTCTTCTTCTTCTTCTTCTTCTTCTTCATCTAACAATAATAATAATAATAATTCTTCATTGCTACCAACACCTTCTACTTCTTATTCCGCCATCAAAAATCTTCTGAGTGCCGCCATGACTAACGAAAACACCTGCATTGAAGCTTTCTCTGACGACATCCCCCAAACAAACCGCAGTCGTCGTCTTGGCCGTTACCTGCAGAAATCTCTGACGCCCATCATGCGTATGATTAGTAACTGCTTGGCCATCGTCAACTACATCGAAGACACCATAGCATCTGCCACTACTACTCGTCTTGTTACCAAGCAACAACAACAACAAGACTTCCTAATTGGTCTTGGTGATCGTCATCCAGATCATCATCATCATCATCATCATCATCTTGTCCCATCTTGGATGACCGCTGCCGACCGTATACTCATGCAGACACCTCCCCATCCCACAGTCGTTGTAGCCTTAGATGGGACGGGTAATTTCACCACCATCGCCGCTGCGGTTTCATCCGCCCCAAACCGTACGTCCCCTGCTACTAGTACTCGCTTTGTCATTCAAATAAAAGCTGGCATCTACTATGAAAATTTGGTGATTCCTAGACACAAGATTAACATCATGCTCTTTGGACAAGGTATGAACTCAACAATCATCACTGGCTCCAGAAACTTTGTCGACGGCTACACAACCTTCACCTCCGCAACCCTAAGTAAGTGGTGGTACAGTAGGAATAATGGAGTCCTATTTTTGATTTTTAATTTTAATTTTTTTAGATAAAGACATGATGATGATGATTTTGAGAATTGAAAAAGTACTTGTGGTTGTTGCCTGCTGTTGCAGCTGTTATTGGGAATAATTTCTTGGCAAGAGACCTAACAATCATCAACACGTCTGGTCCGGAGAAGCATCAGGCAGTAGCCGTAAGAGTGACATCAGATGCTGCATTCTATCGTTGCCAATTCATCTCCCATCAAGATACCCTCTACGCTCACTCTCTTAGCCAGCTGTATCGTGAGTGTGCAATCCACGGCACCGTTGATTTCATCTTTGGTAACGCAGCAGCTATCTTTGAAAGATGTCTTATACTCGTCCGCAAGCCAATCCTAGGTCAGAGAAACGTCATTACCGCACAAGGGAGATTAGATCCAAACCAGAACACGGGCATATCATTACAGGATTGCACTGTAATGGCTGCACCAGATTTTTCGATTACTGAAAGGGCTAATTTCTCAACATTTCTTGGTAGGCCATGGAGGAACTATTCCAGAACCATCGTCATGAGGAGCTATCTAGGGGACATTATTGATCCCCAAGGTTGGTGCGCATGGGATAAATACAGCAACCTCAACACCGTGGAATACATTGAATATATGAACTTTGGGCCTGGTGCAGATACAAGAAACAGGGTTCAGTGGGCTGGTTATCACAGCAATTCTAGTACAGATGTTGACAAGTTCACCATACACTCCTTTTTACATGGAGCCGATGAATGGTTAAGGTCAACAGACTTACCCCTCTGCACTGGTCTTTATGCCAAAGAATGTAAAACACAAGGAGCCTCAACACAGGTTTATTGACCCCACCAACCTCTACCTGTTTGCTGTGTTCATACAGATAGATATACCACATTGGTTTGATCATCCAGTGCACTAATTGTCTATACCAGCTGATTTGAGATTGGAGGATGTAAGGTGAAAATAGCCATATAATGATTTACATGTACTTATAGTTCACCAACTTGCAGGTCTATGTAAATAGCCACATATTGATCTACATCTACCTATTAAAATAGAACTGTTCTGCCTGCAAAAATTTAGAGCAGTCATTTTTTTCTGATGAAACTTCTCAGATTTTGGTAAATCGATGTTGTCCTGTGAATTTATTGTTTGCTTGGATATAGAGTTATTGCACTATATAAAGCCACAGCAGGACCAACTCTGCTATTAAAAGGTTAGAAAAGGTCACCACCACTTAGCCACAATGAATGAATGAGTTGATAAATCAAAAGGCACCATCTTTCACATGGTTGCAAAAGACGGTTGCGGTAGTCTGGTAACTAGCCCATCCCGTTTTGCCCAAAAACGTATGATTAGTCTGCCAACGCTAAAAGGCAGGTCAAAGTTGGTCAACGTAGGTCAAAAGTTGACTTTTTGTTTGGCCTTGTTCTAGTGTAAACTGAAATCCCAAGCCCATTTTAAATTACTTTTGAAAAACAACTTTCATGGTATCCCTTAAAGATAAATTATGACCATAGAAAACGTTATGAAAAATATATATATATTATTTAAACTAACACTACATCACCTTATTTGTGAACAATTTTATTTTAAAATATTTGTGTTCGAAATATTTATATTTATTTTTAAAATATTTATGTTTGAAATATTAGTATTTAATATAACCATTGAATTCATTTATACTTATGTTTTTTTTTTTTCATTTATGGTCAACGTCCGTCTCGACCTCGTTTCGACACCGTCTTGACCGACTCGACCATTCAAGGTATAACGGCCCTCATTGAAAAAGGAAAAGGAGTGTTTGATCTTTAAAACCTAGGTGATTAGATAAAAGATTTGTTTGTGTTAATTAAGGAAACAAAATATAAATATATATATACATATACATAAATCGATACATATATATACATGTAAAAAAAATTTATTTATATATATATATATATATATATATATATATACACATATACACGGTTTACATATAAAAAAAATAAAAACTATATATATATACACATATACGATATACATATATATACATAAACCCTAAACCCAACCCTAATTTATTAAAACCTTAATATTACCTAAACCCTAGAACATTATTAAACCCTAGTAATTTATTACTAAACCCTAATCATTTAAAATACTACTTTAATTAATTAACCCTAATTAATTAATGAAACCCTAATATTACTTATACTATTATTTAACATTTATACACTATTACTATTACTAACACTTATAACTTGCCTACTACTTATATTATAACACATATAACATACTATTACTTATATTATATAATACGATTACGTTAGTCATTCACGATAACGTGTGATTACTCGAACGTCAACGCTACTTAAGGCCTAGGGTGATCCTTGGTACCACTATGGGACGCTTGTGGATTACGAATGCCAAACTTAGATTTTGATCAAGAAATCCTGGGCCAACCGGTAACAATTGGTCATTCTGGTGACTCGGCGGTGGAATAGATGTTTGGGTATGATGCACAATGTCAAACCCTACTATAGTAATCATACACTTAGTTATCTTCACACTTAATAGGTGGTAGACTTATTAAGAACAACTCACTAGTGTTCGACACTAACTTCCTAAAAGTGGAAACTTACTAAAAATGAAAACTTTCTAAAAGTGGAAACTTACTAGGAATGGAAACTTAGTAAAACGAACTATAACACTTTCATAATTAACCTAAATTTGGGCAAAAACACTTAACTACTCTTAAATGTCAATAGGTTGACTTTCTGCTCACGATTATTCAAACTTTCTATTCCGAGGAATAACTCTCCCTCTCCTACTTACTAAGGTGAACTCATAGCCCCTCTTACTATTGCGCAACTTATTTAACTTTTTGGAGTGAGACACATGCTGCTTTTACTATTTACAATTTAGACACAAGTACCAACTGTTAAACTATGCTATACCCGGCTATGTCCGACTAAGTCCCTACAGTGATATTTTTAATTGCTCGTTGAATGCATGCTTAATTATTGGGGGTAGGCCTATCGGGAGTAACGTCCCCGATACATTTGACCAAGTCATTGTATTACTTAATAATGAAATTAAACCGACAAGGACAGACACAACTTGTCATTGGGGCAAACTTGAACGTTTAGTATAAATATCACGAACTGGCATAACTTTTTGATCCCTGCGAGATCAACTTTATAAACTAAATCTTGTGGTCTAAAACAACGGTCAAACATTTTTGTTAAACCTATGAACTTCACTCAACCTTTTTGGTTGACACTTTAGCATGTTTGTCTCAGGTGCCGATTGATCAAGCTTATTTACTTACTGATTATGTGATGCTACTTGGACTTAGGATCAAGAGATATCGCATTTACTATTCTTGCATTTGAAACAATTACTTTATTGTAATTTGCATATTTGTAACGACATTCATTTTCCGCTGCGTATTCAATAAAGTTTGTTCTTATCATTTATTATTGTTCTCGTATATTATAATATGTTGGTTTATTTGATATTAATGTCACATTCACCCAGGCCCTAATTGAGGGTGTGATAGATTGGTATCAGAGCATAACCAGGCTGTTATAGAGAACCATGATTGCATCTTTATGTGTGCCTTATTTGCTAGCTAGGGCGCCTTAGCAATCTAGGAAACTATAACCTTTCCTGCCTTAGACTTTAAAGCACTTAGGATTGCCTTATAATCTTAACACTTATACTTTAATAAACTTGACTCAAAGATTCTAATCAAAGTCTCTTTCCTAATGTTAGGATGTCAAGCTCAAGCGTTAATCAACCAAATAAAATGAATCTCTTCAAATCTTCTGAAGAAATGGCTCGCTTTCAACCTACCAACGAAGTAGGTGTTGGACACTCTTCAACTTCGAGACGAGTCCAAAGCCCACCTTATGGTCTTGGTGGTCCTCCCTCACCAAACTATAGTCCGAATACTTTACCTAAGTCTCCCGACTACTACCCAACCCCAAAAATTGAAGACAAGGGGAAACGCCCTGCTGATTTTAATGAAGATGGCCCGTCTAAGAAAAGAGCTCGATCTCCTTCTTATGATAACCATAACACCATGTGTGAAATCATGAATCTGCGAACGATTACCGAGAAGAACTTCGATGGTTTGCTTCACCATGTTACAAGGATCGAAGCTCGAATGGATGAAAAAGACCTAGTAATCAAGAAACTCTTGGAGGAGAATGCGGAGTTAAAGAAAGAGATAAAGTTGGTGAAGTATGAGGAAGAACGTAACACCCGTTGGGAAAAGCAATCGCTTGCTCATCTCAAGGAGAATGTTGATTTCTGGTTGGATATGGAAAGAAATCGAGTCAACAAGCAGCTTGCTCTAAAGGGGTACGATAACAACGCAGTCAACAGCCGCGTTACTAACCTCTATGATAACCTCGAGTATCTCTATTGTAGTGACCCAAACTTTTCCATGTTTATATATATTAATTGAGATTGATATTTACATGACTAAATGTTTCCAACATGTTAAGCAATCAAACTTGTTAAGACTTGATTAATTGAAATATGTTTCATATAGACAATTGACCACCCAAGTTGACCGCGATTCACGAACGTTAAAACTTGTAAAAACGACATGACGATATATATATGGATATACATATGGTTAACATGAGATTATGATAAGTAAGTATCTCCATAAGTATATTAACAATGAGTTATATACGTATAAACAAGACTACTAACTTAAGGATTTCGAAACGAGACATATATGTAACGATTATCGTTGTAACGACATTTAAATGTATATATATCATATTAAGATATATTAATATATCATAATATCATGATAATATAATAATTTAACATCTCATTAGATATAATAAACAATGGGTTAACAACATTAATTGAGATCGTTAACTTAAAGGTTTCAAAACAACACTTACATGTAACGACTAATGATGACTTAACGACTCAGTTAAAATGTATATACATGTAGTGTATTTAGATGTATTAAAATACTTTTGGAAGACTTCAAGACATATATCAAAACACTCATACTTAACGAAAATGGTTACAGTTACTTTTCCATTCTTTTCTTTCATCAAGAATTCTAGTCGTATTCTTACCCGTATTATACAAAGCTTCAAAACGTACTTACTATGAGTATATACCAATAGGAACTAGCATGGGATTCAACTCTTGATTATTTCATGTATGACTAATCAATTTTAACTTCTACCATGAGCTAGTCAACTAACTAGAACTCCTTTTAACCCCACTCACCACTCACCAATTACCATTCATCATTCACTCCATTTCACTTCCAATTCTCTTTCTAATTCTCTCTCAACACACACACACACACTATTATGAACGTATTTTTCCAGTAGTTAATCATCATCTTCATCAAAAATCACTTCAAGAATCAAGCTGTAATCATCATAGGAAGAACACTTCAAAAATCCCTTCAAGTTTACTAATTTACTTCCAAGCTTTCTAATCCATTCCAAGTAATCATCTAAGATCAAGAAACCTTTGTTATATATAGTAGGTTATCTTTCTTATTCAAGGTAATATTCATATTCAAACTTTGATTCAATTTCTATAACTATAAACTATCTTAATTCGAGTAAAAATCTTACTTGAACTTGTTTTTGTGTCATGATCCTACTTCAAGAACTTTCAAGCCATCCAAGATCCTTTGAAGCTAGATCATTTATTGTCACTTCCAGTAAGTTTACCTACTAAACTTGAGGTAGTAATGATGTTCATAACATCATTCGATTCATATATATAAAACTATCTTATTCAAAGGTTTAAACTCGTAATCACTAGAACATAGTTTAGTTAATTCTAAACTTGTTCGCAAACAAAAGTTAATCCTTCTAACTTGAATTTTAAAATTAACTACACACATGTTCTATATCTATATGATATGCTAACTTAATGATTTAAAACCTGAAAACACGAAAAACACCGTAAAACCGGATTTACGCCGTCGTAGTAACACCGCGGGCTGTTTTGGGTTAGTTAATTAAAAACTATGATAAACTTTGATTTAAAAGTTGTTATTCTGAGAAAATGATTTTTATTATGAACATGAAACTATATCCAAAAATTATGGTTAAACTCAAAGTGGAAGTATGTTTTCTAAAATGGTCATCTAGACGTCGTTCTTTCGACTGAAATGACTACCTTTACAAAAATGACTTGTAACTTATTTTTCCGACTATAAACCTATACTTTTTCTGTTTAGATTCATAAAATAGAGTTCAATATGAAACCATAGCAATTTGATTCACTCAAAACGGATTTAAAATGAAGAAGTTATGGGTAAAACAAGATTGGATAATTTTTCTCATTTTAGCTACGTGAAAATTGGTAACAAATCTATTCCAACCATAACTTAATCAACTTGTATTGTATATTATGTAATCTTGAGATACCATAGACACGTTTACAATGTTTCGACCTATCATGTCGACACATCTATATATATTTCGGAACAATCATAGACACTCTATATGTGAATGTTGGAGTTAGCTATACAGGGTTGAGGTTGATTCCAAAATATATATAGTTTGAGTTGTGATCAATACTGAGATACGTATACACTGGGTCGTGGATTGATTCAAGATAATATTTATCGATTTATTTCTGTACATCTAACTGTGGACAACTAGTTGTAGGTTACTAACGAGGACAGCTGACTTAATAAACTTAAAACATCAAAATATATTAAAAGTGTTGTAAATATATTTTAAACATACTTTGATATATATGTATATATTGTTATAGGTTCGTGAATCAACCAGTGGCCAAGTCTTACTTCCCGACGAAGTAAAAATCTGTGAAAGTGAGTTATAGTCCCACTTTTAAAATCTAATATTTTTGGGATGAGAATACATGCAGGTTTTATAAATGATTTACAAAATAGACACAAGTACGTGAAACTACATTCTATGGTTGAATTATCAAAATCGAATATGCCCCTTTTTATTAAGTCTGGTAATCTAAGAATTAGGGAACAGACACTCTAATTGACGCGAATCCTAAAGATAGATCTATTGGGCCTAACAAACCCCATCCAAAGTACCGGATGCTTTAGTACTTCGAAATTTATATCATATCCGAAGGGTGTCCCGGAATGATGGGGATATTCTTATATACATGCATCTTGTTAATGTCGGTTACCAGGTGTTCACCATATGAATGATTTTTATCTCTATGTATGGGATGTGTATTGAAATATGAAATCTTGTGGTCTATTGTTACGATTTGATATATATAGGTTAAACCTATAACTCACCAACATTTTTGTTGACGTTTAAAGCATGTTTATTCTCAGGTGAATACTAAGAGCTTCCGCTGTTGCATACTAAAATAAGGACAAGATTTGGAGTCCATGTTTGTATGATATTGTGTAAAAACTGCATTCAAGAAACTGATTTCGATGTAACATATTTGTATTGTAAACCATTATGTAATGGTCGTGTGTAAACAGGATATTTTAGATTATCATTATTTGATAATCTACGTAAAGCTTTTTAAACCTTTATTTATGAAATAAAGGTTATGGTTTGTTTTAAAAATGAATGCAGTCTTTGAAAAACGTCTCATATAGAGGTCAAAACCTCGCAACGAAATCAATTAATATGGAACGTTTTTAATCAATAAGAACGGGACATTTCAGTTGGTATCCGAGCGTTGGTCTTAGAGAACCAGAAAATTTGCATTAGTGTGTCTTATTGAGTTTGTTAGGATGCATTAGTGAGTCTGGACTTCGACCGTGTTTTCTTTAAAAATGATTGCTTAACATTTTTGTTGGAAACTATATATTTTTAACATATGAATATTATGTGATATATTAATCTCTTAACGTGTTTGATATTATGTGATAGATGTCTACCTCTAAAACAAGTCCCATTGACTCACCTAATAATAATAAAGAGTCAAATGTAAATTGGAATGACTCGTGGACTGATTCACAAGTTTCCGAAGAGGAACCGGAAGAAGAGTCGGAACCGGAAGAAGAATCGGAACCGGAAGAAGAATCGGAACCGGAAGAAGAAATAGAACCGGTGGGGGAAATAATAAAACGGTTAAGTAAAAGAGAATCCTCAACCAACCGACCAAGGTTAATTATGGTCAATGGTGTTTCCGCCAAGGAAGCAAAATATTGGGAGGATTACCAATTCTCCGATGAATCGGATTCCGACAAGAATTTCGATGATGTTATAGAAATTACCCCAACTGAATTTAAAAAGGCAAAAGAAAATAATAAGGGAAAGGGCATAAAAATAGAGAAATCTAATTCCAACCCCGATGAACTTTATATGTATCGTCAACCCCCGAAGTCCTTAAGTTGTAACAATGACCCGGGAACCTCTAAGCCACCAGGTTTTTCTAAACCAATGTGGACAACGACGGCTCGTATTAGGGGAACATCATATATCCCTAGAAACTTGGCAAAACGAACCAAAACCGAACAAGAAGAAAGGAGCGAGTCGGAATAAGATAGTTGTATTCGTGTGGTGTAATATATGTAATATAGTGTGCTTATGCTTTATGATATATGTAAAAATTGCTTGTATTAATAAGTATTTTTTTTATGAATCTAACTCTTGTCTATTTTACAGTATAAAAACACAAAATGGATAGACAACCCAATATTTTAAGAGACCTACCCGGAGACATGATTGATGAAATCTTGTCTAGAGTCGGTCAGAATTCCTCGGCACAACTATTTAAGGCGAGATCAGTTTGTAAGACATTCGAAGAACGTTCCAAGAATGCCTTGGTTTATAAAAGGCTTTCGTTCGAAAGATGGGGGATATCACATTGGGAAATCCATAAGTTACGATGTGTTTACTTTGACGCATATATTGCGGGGAACCCAAATGCTATTTTACGCAACGGGTTAAGAAATTATTTTGACTCAGTATATCCGAATATAGGACTTCGTGATTTAGAAAAAGCAGCTAACATGCAACATGATGTATGCAGCGGGGTATACGAAATAGCTTATATTTTTACAGGAAATACTATTAAATACGATACAATTTTACACAAGATATTTATTTATTTATTGAATGGATATACTTAAACCTTGCTACAACACTTATAGGCAGTGTACCTAATCGTACAGTAGTGTAGTTTTTAGTAAGTCCGGTTCGTTCCACAGGGAAATCTTTAAACAAAGCTTAACACTATATTAGTTTACTTTTATAAAAATGCAAATATATATATAAGTAATATTATTATTATAAAGGGGGTTTTTTACCGTTTAATGACCGGTTTGTCGATTTTAAAACTTTAGTCGCAGTTAAAACCAAATGTAAAATAATAAATAAATGCAAGACTTAATTTAAAGCGTAAAGTAAATAACGATAATGAAATTGTGAATAATAAAAGTGCGATAAAATAAACTTGCGATAATTAAAAAGTACGATAATTAAAAGTGCAATTAAATACAATAAAAATAAAAATGCGATAATTAGAAGTGCAATTAAATATAAAATAAAGGAAATTAAATATGAAATAAAAGAATTATGCTTATTTAAACTTCCGTAATCATGATGTTTGACGTGTTGATTTTAGTTTTATGCCCATGGGTTAATTGTCCTTTGTCCTGGATTATTTAATATGTCCATACAGATTTGTCCATAATAGTCCATCAGTCATAAATATAAAGAGCGAAAGCCTTCGTCAAATTATTCTTATTCCCGAAGTCAAATATTCTAACTAATTGGGGATTCGAATTGTAACAAGGTTTTAATACTTTGTTTAATGAATACACCAGGTTATCGACTGTGTGTAAACCAAGGTTTTACTACTTTGTTAACAATTACACCAATTACCCTTGAATGTAATTCACCCCTGTTTCAACAAGTCTATTAACTATTAATCCAGTTCCGTATCCGGTAAAATGAATAATTATTGGTATTTATAGATATCCCGCCCACCGTACCCAGTAAAGCGTATGTGGTTATATATAAATACGTCGAATTATAAGTTTGTATATTAAATTAACAAGGTATTGTTTAATTAATATAAAACCCATTAATAACCCATAGTCTAATTTCCACAAGTGTCGTTCTTTTATCCAAACCCCAATTATGGTACAAAGCCCAATTACCCAATTTTAGTAATTAGCCCAACATCATGATTACTTCGTTTAAATAAGCATAATAATAACTTAGCTACGAGACATTAATGTAAAAAGGTTGAACATAACTTACAATGATTAAAAATAGCGTAGCGTTACACGGACAGAATTTCGACTTACACCCTTACAACATTCGCTAACATACCCTTATTATTAGAATTAAAATTAAAATTAAAATTAAAATATAAATTATAAATATAAATACGTTTATGAGAGAAGAAGAAAAAGGATGATTTTTTGCGATCAGAATTCGTTTGCTTTTATAGGGATTTTCAGAGTTTTGGGCTCCGCGACTCGCGGCCCTTTTGGCCTTCAAACTCCGCGAGTCGCGGAGTTTGCTTTTACAGCTCACACAAGTTTGGCTCTTTGTTTACCGACGGTTTTATAAATAAATATAATATATTAAATAATTATAAGAATTATTTAAATATTATATTATATTTATGTGCATAGTTGACTTGTAATTTTTAGTCCGTTGCGTCGAGCGTTGAGAGTTGACTCTGGTCCCGGTTCCGGATTTTCGAACGTCCTTGCGTACAATTTAATATCTTGTACTTTGCATTTTGAATCTTGTACTCTTGTAATTTCGAGACGTTTCTTATCAATAATTGGAACCTCTTTGATTGTATTTTGTACTTTTGAGCTTTTTGGTCGTTTGCGTCTTCAATTCGTCGAATCTGTCTTTTGTCTTCACCTTTTATTATTTAAACGAATATCACTTGTAAATAGAACAATTGCAACTAAAAGCTTGTCTTTCTTGAGGAATAATGCTATGAAATATATGTTCGTTTTTAGCATTATCAAATATTCCCACACTTAAGCGTTGCTTGTCCTCAAGCAATATCGTCTTGAAATACTAGAATCACTTCTTTATTCTTCACACTTTGTACATCAGTGATTTCTATACGGCGGTATAAACAATGGTAGTAACGATATGGTTTACAGTCCCACATGACTATAAAAATTTAGATCCATTAAGGAAATTGGATCTTTATGAAAATATTTGATCTTTTGAAAATTAAATCTAGTTTTTACCCTAGATAAGTTTTCCAGAATAACCCTTCACCGGTGTTTGCAAATTATTTTTGTGGGTTTGGTGGGTTTCAGATTTGAAAATTTTAGCTCAAAACTTGCGGTTTTGTGTCACCCACTTGCTAACCTTGTATTTGGAAAGCAACACGTCCAGTTTACTTGTCCCGTATATTACCTTTCGGTAAACTACCGTCCGGTTGTAAAGGAAAGCGTTGAACAAGCAACTGTTAAGGCAATGTCCCCTGACATGCTTTTAATTATGGTCTATAACGTGTCAGACGCAATTACTATCCTTGGTAGGAGCAATAGTAAAGCTCACCCTTATGATTTTTCGGTCTGGCACAAGGTCCTGTCTTTGACCACTATGCAACCACCGTTCTTACGGTTGACACCCGATTTAGTTCAGGTGACCTAATGAATTCCCGGTGAATTCCTAGGATTTTACGTTCAATGGTTATGAACGCATTGAAAATAGGGTTTTCAGAAAACAAATCGGTTTGTAATTTTGATCAAAATATTTTCTCGTTCAAGCTCGAGTTTAGATATCATTGAATTCCATGAGTTTGAATTCTCAATCTTTAAGGTCAATCTCAAGGATTGAGTAATATCAGTCTTAAAAGCTGATTTTTAATCTTTAAGGAGATTATCCTTTCTGGGGATCTGATTCATTAGTCTTATCCAGCTAATTTGCATGGTGCCCCCCCATTTTACGAGATAAATCCTTCTCATGGTTAGGATAAATCTGACCACTTGGCGACCCTGTTTAATGCTGAGGTCCGTGGATTTTCTGCTGATTTTAGTGATGACTTTTCTAGATTTTTCGTCAACCTACAGCTGGTCTGGACGACAACTTCATGACCTAAATCAAGAAGCGCGTGTCTTTTTCGGAAGACTTTACTTCCTTTTAATGATGGAATTGATTCATCGTGTAGATCCATCTCTTCTTTTCTTTCATCGGGTAAAACAGTTTAGTTTAGTCCAAAGCAAAAGTATTTTCAGTTATTTGTTACAGATATATGTGACATATGTTTAAGATAACTTGGTAAATTTTCCCACACTTGGCTTTTATTTTCCTTTTTATCGTCCTCTATTCCATTTTAAATGAATTTTAACATTTTAGTTTGTTTCTCAATTTATGTCCTTTCCGAGGTTACAATAATTTCGGTGTTAAAACCTAGTTTTATCGTTCATAAATATGTATAAACATGATTTTGAGTTCATTTAATTGAAAATTTTGAAAAATTTTACTAGAATTGGGTAGTCAGTATATAAGACTAGGGTTGTTCTTTATTATCAGAGAGCACTAGATTCTAATACAACTACTGCTTTACTAGTACTTTTAATGGTAACCCAGTGTTTAAGATAAAAATTTTAAAATCCGAAAGAATTTAACCCCTTCCCACACTTAAGATCTTGCAATGCCCTCATTTGCAAGAAATCGGTAACAATTTAAATTATTGAGGGTGATTTGTGTGAAAATGATTAAATTTTACCAAAGTTTCCAAATATATTGGCGTTTGTTTGCTGAATGATAAATGGTGCACATCATTTGTTCATTTCGTCTTGTTGTTATTTCACATATATTTTGCATCTTGTCGTCAAAATTAGTTGCTTTTGCTGAACTTAATGCCAGTCTTTGAAAATGCGTTGTTTTACCCTGTTGTGTACATAAGATAAACTGCAAACATATATACATATTTTTGAAGTTTGGTATATTACCCCACATTCAAAAATTATTAAAATCTAAGAATAAAAGTTAGAAAATTATAAAAACTATTACAATATTAACATAAGTATTAAACGTATCAATCATTACAAATTACAAAATAAAAATAAAAACTAAGTAGACTAGGGATTATACTGATACCAATAGGGGTTCCAAGCGTAACCATAGGTGCTATAGAATGCTTCGGCAGGGTTATACGTAGGATACGGTGGCTGCATCTCTATAGACCAGGGAGGGAATATGGGTTTTGGTGTAGGAATATAGTTTCTACCTATATGTTGGCAATGAGCTATGATTTGGTTTTGATGAACTTGCCAATCTTCAAATGCTCTCTGTCTAGCATTTTCGTACTCCTGTGAAGCTATAAACCTTTGCATTTCTTGCATCTCATTTCCCCCTCCTACATTACCTTGCTGTTGGTTTCTCTCAACATGTGGATGTCTACCATGGTATTGTACTGCGACGTTATTTCGCCTCTTCAAAACTTTCGCACCATGGTATACATTTAAACCTATAGTATCGCGGGGTTCTGGTTCTTCGACTAATAATTGAAATGTCCCGTTCTTATTGATTAAAAATGTTCCATATTAATTGATTTCATTGCGAGGTTTTGACCTCTATATGAGACGTTTTTCAAAGACTGCATTCATTTTAAAACAAACCATAACCTTTATTTCATCAATAAAGGTTTAAAAAGCTTTACGTAGATTATCAAATAATGATAATCTAAAATATCCTGTTTACACACAACCATTACATAATGATTTACAATACAAATATGTTACAACAAAATAAGTTTCTTGAATGCAGTTTTTACACAATATCAAGCATGGACTCCAAATCTCGTCCTTATTTAAGTATGCGACAGCGGAAGCTATTAATAATCACCTGAGAATAAACATGCTTAAAACGTCAACAAAAATGTTGGTGAGTTATAGGTTTAACCTATATATATCAAATCATAATAATAGACCACAAGATTTCATATTTCAATACACATCCCATACATAGAGATAAAAAATCATTCATATGGTGAACACCTGGTAACCGACATTAACAAGATGCATATATAAGAATATCCCCATCATTCCGGGACACCCTTCGGATATGATATAAATTTCGAAGTACTAAAGCATCCGGTACTTTGGATGGGGTTTGTTAAGCCCAATAGATCTATCTTTAGGATTCGCGTCAATTAGGGTGTCTGTTCCCTAATTCTTATATTACCAGACTTAATAAAAAGGGGCATATTCGATTTCGATAAGTCAACCATAGAATGTAGTTTCACGTACTTGTGTCTATTTTATAAATCATTTATAAAACCTGCATGTATTCTCATCCCAAAAATATTAGATTTTAAAAGTGGGACTATAACTCACTTTCACAGATTTTTTACTTCGTCGGGAAGTAAGACTTGGCCACTGGTTGATTCACGAACCTATAACAATATATACATATATATCAAAGTATGTTCAAAATATATTTACAACACTTTTAATATATTTTGATGTTTTAAGTTTATTAAGTCAGCTATCCTCGTTAGTAACCTACAACTAGTTGTCCACATTTAGATGTACAGAAATAAATCGATAAATATTATCTTGAATCAATCCACGACCCAGTGTATACGTATCTCAGTATTGATCACAACTCAAACTATATATATTTTGGAATCAACCTCAACCCTGTATAGCTAACTCCAACATTCACATATAGAGTGTCTATGGTTGTTCCGAAATATATATAGATGTGTCGACATGATAGGTCGAAACATTGTATACGTGTCTATGGTATCTCAAGATTACATAATATACAATACAAGTTGATTAAGTTATGGTTGGAATAGATTTGTTACCAATTTTTACGTAGCTAAAATGAGAAAAATTATCCAATCTTGTTTTACCCATAACTTCTTCATTTTAAATCCGTTTTGAGTGAATCAAATTGCTATGGTTTCATATTGAACTCTATTTTATGAATCTAAACAGAAAAAGTATAGGTTTATAGTCGGAAAAATAAGTTATAAGTCGTTTTTGTAAAGGTAGTCATTTCAGTCGAAAGAACGACGTCTAGATGACCATTTTAGAAAACATACTTCCACTTTGAGTTTAACCATAATTTTTGGATATAGTTTCATGTTCATAATAAAAATCATTTTCTCAGAATAGCAACTTTTAAATCAAAGTTTATCATAGTTTTTAATTAACTAACCCAAAACAGCCCGCGGTGTTACTACGACGGCGTAAATCCGGTTTTACGGTGTTTTTTGTGTTTCCAGGTTTTAAATCATTAAGTTAGCATATCATATAGATATAGAACATGTGTTTAGTTGATTTTAAAAGTCAAGTTAGAAGGATTAACTTTTGTTTGCGAACAAGTTTAGAATTAACTAAACTATGTTCTAGTGATTACAAGTTTAAACCTTCGAATAAGATAGCTTTATATATATGAATCGAATGATGTTATGAGCATCACTACTACCTTAAGTTCCTTGGATAAACCTACTAGAAAAGAGAAAAATGGATCTAGCTTCAACGGATCCTTGGATGGCTCGAAGTTCTTGAAGCAGAATCATGACACGAAAACAAGTTCAAGTAAGATCATCACTTGAAATAAGATTGTTATAGTTATAGAAATTGAACCAAAGTTTGAATATGATTATTACCTTGTATTAGAATGATAACCTACTGTAAGAAACAAAGATTTCTTGAGGTTGGATGATCACCTTACAAGATTGGAAGTGAGCTAGCAAACTTGAAAGTATTCTTGATTTTATGTAACTAGAACTTGTAGAATATATGAAGAACACTTAGAACTTGAAGATAGAACTTGAGAGAGATCAATTAGATGAAGAAAATTGAAGAATGAAAGTGTTTGTAGGTGTTTTTGGTCGTTGGTGTATGGATTAGATATAAAGGATATGTAATTTTGTTTTCATGTAAATAAGTCATGAATGATTACTCATATTTTTGTAATTTTATGAGATATTTCATGCTAGTTGCCAAATGATGGTTCCCACATGTGTTAGGTGACTCACATGGGCTGCTAAGAGCTGATCATTGGAGTGTATATACCAATAGTACATACATCTAAAAGCTGTGTATTGTACGAGTACGAATACGGGTGCATACGAGTAGAATTGTTGATGAAACTGAACGAGGATGTAATTGTAAGCATTTTTGTTAAGTAGAAGTATTTTGATAAGTGTATTGAAGTCTTTCAAAAGTGTATAAATACATATTAAAACACTACATGTATATACATTTTAACTGAGTCGTTAAGTCATCGTTAGTCGTTACATGTAAGTGTTGTTTTGAAACCTTTAGGTTAACGATCTTGTTAAATGTTGTTAACCCAATGTTTATAATATCAAATGAGATTTTAAATTATTATATTATCATGATATTATCATGTATGAATATCTCTTAATATGATATATATCCATTAAATGTCTTTACAACGATAATCGTTACATATATGTCTCGTTTAAAAATCATTAAGTTAGTAGTCTTGTTTTTACATATGTAGTTCATTGTTAATATACTTAATGATATGTTTACTTATCATAGTATCATGTTAACTATATATATATATCCATATATATGTCATCATATAGTTTTTACAAGTTTTAACGTTCGTGAATCACCGGTCAACTTGGGTGGTCAATTGTCTATATGAAACATATTTCAATTAATCAAGTCTTAACAAGTTTGATTGCTTAACATGTTAGAAACATTTAATCATGTAAATATCAATCTCAATTAATATATATAAACATGGAAAAGTTCGGGTCACTACAGTACCTACCCGTTAAATAAATTTCGTCCCGAAATTTTAAGCTGTTGAAGGTGTTGACGAATCTTCTGGAAATAGATGCGGGTATTTCTTCTTCATCTGATCTTCATGCTCCCAGGTAAACTCGGGTCCTCTACGAGCATTCCATCGAACCTTAACAATTGGTATCTTGTTTTGCTTAAGTCTTTTAACCTCACGATCCATTATTTCGACGGGTTCTTCGATGAATTGAAGTTTTTCGTTGATTTGGATTTCATCTAACGGAATAGTGAGATCTTCTTTAGCAAAACATTTCTTCAAATTCGAGACGTGAAAAGTGTTATGTACAGCCGCGAGTTGTTGAGGTAACTCAAGTCGGTAAGCTACTGGTCCGACACGATCAATAATCTTGAATGGTCCAATATACCTTGGATTTAATTTCCCTCGTTTACCAAATCGAACAACGCCTTTCCAAGGTGCAACTTTAAGCATGACCATCTCTCCAATTTCAAATTCTATATCTTTTCTTTTAATGTCAGCGTAGCTCTTTTGTCGACTTTGGGCGGTTTTCAACCGTTGTTGAATTTGGATGATCTTCTCGGTAGTTTCTTGTATAATCTCCGGACCCGTAATCTGTCTATCCCCCACTTCACTCCAACAAATCGGAGACCTGCACTTTCTACCATAAAGTGCTTCAAACGGCGCCATCTCAATGCTTGAATGGTAGCTGTTGTTGTAGGAAAATTCTGCTAACGGTAGATGTCGATCCCAACTGTTTCCGAAATCAATAACACATGCTCGTAGCATGTCTTCAAGCGTTTGTATCGTCCTTTCGCTCTGCCCATCAGTTTGTGGATGATAGGCAGTACTCATGTCTAGACGAGTTCCTAATGCTTGCTGTAATGTCTGCCAGAATCTTGAAATAAATCTGCCATCCCTATCAGAGATAATAGAGATTGGTATTCCATGTCTGGAGACGACTTCCTTCAAATACAGTCGTGCTAACTTCTCCATCTTGTCATCTTCTCTTATTGGCAGGAAGTGTGCTGATTTGGTGAGACGATCAACTATTACCCAAATAGTATCAAAACCACTTGCAGTCCTTGGCAATCTAGTGATGAAATCCATGGTAATGTTTTCCCATTTCCATTCCGGGATTTCGGGTTGTTGAAGTAGACCTGATGGTTTTTGATGCTCAGCTTTGACCTTAGAACACGTCAAACATTCTCCTACGTATTTAGCAACATCGGCTTTCATACCCGGCCACCAAAAATGTTTCTTGAGATCCTTGTACATCTTCCCCGTTCCAGGATGTATTGAGTATCTGGTTTTATGAGCTTCTCTAAGTACCATTTCTCTCATATCTCCAAATTTTGGTACCCAAATCCTTTCAGCCCTATACCGGGTTCCGTCTTCCCGAATATTAAGATGCTTCTCCGATCCTTTGGGTATTTCATCCTTTAAATTTCCCTCTTTTAAAACTCCTTGTTGAGCCTCCTTTATTTGAGTAGTAAGGTTATTATGAATCATTATATTCATAGAGTTTACTCGAATGGGTTCTCTGTCCTTCCTGCTCAAGGCATCGGCTACCACATTTGCCTTCCCCGGGTGGTAACGAATCTCAAAGTCGTAATCATTCAACAATTCAATCCACCTACGCTGCCTCATATTCAGTTGTTTCTGATTAAATATGTGTTGAAGACTTTTGTGGTCGGTATATATAATACTTTTGACCCTATATAAGTAGTGCCTCCAAGTCTTTAATGCAAAAACAACCGCGCCTAATTCCAAATCATGCGTCGTATAATTTTGTTCGTGAATCTTCAATTGTCTAGACGCATAAGCAATCACCTTCGTTCGTTGCATTAATACACAACCGAGACCTTGCTTTGATGCATCACAATAAATCACAAAATCATCATTCCCTTCAGGCAATGACAATATAGGTGCCGTAGTTAGCTTTTTCTTCAATAACTGAAACGCTTTCTCTTGTTCATCATTCTATTCAAATTTCTTCCCTTTATGCGTTAATGCAGTCAAGGGTTTTGCTATTCTGGAAAAGTCTTGGATGAACCTTCTGTAGTAACCAGCTAGTCCTAAAAACTGGCGTATGTGTTTCGGAGTTTTCGGGGTTTCCCACTTTTCAACAGTTTCTATCTTTGCCGGATCCACCTTAATACCTTCTTTATTCACTATATGACCGAGGAATTGAACTTCTTCCAACCAAAATGCACACTTTGAAAACTTAGCGTACAATTCTTCCTTCCTCAATACTTCTAACACCTTTCTCAAATGTTCACCGTGTTCTTGGTCATTCTTTGAGTAAATAAGTATGTAATCAATGAAAAAAATGACAAACTTGTCAAGGTATGGTCCACACACTCGGTTCATAAGGTCCATGAACACAGCTGGTGCATTAGTTAAACCAAACGGCATGACCATAAACTCGTAATGACCGTAACGTGTTCTGAAAGCAGTCTTTGGAATATCATCTTCTTTCACCCGCATTTGATGATACCCAGAACGTAAGTCAATCTTTGAATAAACAGACGAGCCTTGTAGTTGATCAAATAAGTCGTCAATTCTCGGTAGTGGGTAGCGGTTCTTGATGGTAAGTTTGTTCAACTCTCGGTAGTCGATACACAACCTGAATGTACCATCTTTCTTCTTGACAAACAAAACAGAAGCTCCCCACGGTGATGTGCTTGGTCGAATGAAACCACGCTCTAAAAGTTCTTGTAATTGGTTTTGCAGTTCTTTCATCTCGCTGGGTGCGAGTCTGTAAGGAGCACGAGCTATTGGTGCAGCTCCTGGTACAAGATCTATTTGAAATTCAACGGATCGATGTGGGGGTAATCCCGGTAATTCTTTCGGAAATACATCGGGAAATTCTTTTGCAATGGGAACATCATTGATGCTCTTTTCTTCAGTTTGTACTTTCTCGATGTGTGCTAGAACAGCATAGCAACCTTTTCTTATTAGTTTTTGTGCCTTCAAATTACTAATAAGATGTAGCTTCGTGTTGCCCTTTTTTCCGTACACCATTAAGGGTTTTCCTTTTTCTCGTATAATGCGAATTGCATTTTTGTAACAAACGATCTCTGCTTTCACTTCTTTCAACCAGTCCATACCGATTATCACATCAAAACTCCCTAACTCTACTGGTATCAAATCAATCTTAAATGTTTCGCTAACCAGTTTAATTTCTCGATTCCGACATATATTATCTGCTGAAATTAATTTACCATTTGCTAATTCGAGTAAAAATTTACTATCCAAAGGCGTCAATGGACAACTTAATTTAGCACAAAAATCTCTACTCATATAGCTTCTATCCGCACCCGAATCAAATAAAACGTAAGCAGATTTATTGTCAATAAGAAACGTACCCGTAACAAGCTCCGGGTCTTCCTGTGCCTCTGTCGCATTAATATAGAAAACTCTTCCGCGGCCTTGTCCATTCGTGTTCTCCTGGTTCGGGCAATTTCTAATAATGTGGCCTGATTTTCCACATTTATAACAAACTACATTGGCATAACTTGCTCCGACACTACTTGCTCCGCCATTACTCGTTCCGACACCATTTGTTCCTTTCGTTCTATTAATCCCTGGTCCGTAGACCTCACACTTCGCCGCGCTATGACCATTTCTTTTACACTTGTTGCAAAATTTGGTGCAGAACCCCGAGTGATACTTTTCACACCTTTGGCATAGCTGCTTCTGATTGTTGTTGTTGTTGTTGTTGTTGCGGTTATTATTGTTGTTGGGATGATTGTTGTAGTTGCTGTTGCTGTTGTTGTTGTTGTTGTTGTTGTTGGGCCGTTTGTTGTAGTTGCGATTGTTGGGATAATTGTTGCGATTATTGTTGTAATTGCTGTTGTTGTTGTATTGGTGATTCTTATCACCGTTTTCCTCCCACTTTCTTTTGACTTGCTTCACATTGGCCTCTTCAGCAGTCTGTTCTTTAATTCTTTCTTCAATCTGGTTCACTAGTTTGTGAGCCATTCTACATGCCTGTTGTATGGAGGCGGGCTCGTGTGAACTTATATCTTCTTGGATTCTTTCCGGTAATCCTTTCACAAACGCGTCGATCTTCTCTTCCTCATCTTCGAATGCTCCCGGACACAATAGGCACAATTCTGTGAATCGTCTTTCGTACGTGGTAATATCATATCCTTGGGTTCGTAACCCTCTAAGTTCTGTCTTGAGCTTATTGACCTCGGTTCTGGGACGGTACTTCTCGTTCATCAAGTGCTTGAATGCTGACCACGGTAGTGCGTACGCATCGTCTTGTCCCACTTGCTCTAGATAGGTATTCCACCATGTTAACGCATAACCTGTGAAGGTATGCGTAGTGTACTTCACTTTGTCCTCTTCAGTACACTTACTTATGGCAAACACCGATTCGACCTTCTCGGTCCACCGTTTCAATCCGATCGGTCCTTCGGTTCCATCAAATTCCAAAGGTTTGCAGGCAGTGAATTCTTTGTAGGTGCATCCTACACGATTTCCTGTACTGCTAGATCCAAGGTTATTGTTGGTATGTAGCGAAGCTTGTACTGCGGCTATGTTTGAAGCTAAAAAAGTACGGAATTCCTCTTCATTCATATTCACGGTGTGTCGAGTAGTCGGTGCCATTTCCTTCAAAATAGTCAAATGGAACAAGTTAATCATACAGAATATTAAGAGTAGTTAATAGTATTTCGTAGCATAATATGAACTCATTTATAAAAGCTTTTTCTTCATATTAGCGTTTTATAAGTTTAAATTCGGGTAGTACCTACCCGTTAAGTTCATACTTAGTAGCTAATATAGAATTCAACTACTACAATTCTATATGAAAAACTGATTTTAATAATATTTCGCGTTCAAACTTTTACACAATATTTTACAAACTTACAATACCGCTTATTTTACATATAGCATGAAATATAGCACACAATAAATTTGATACAAGATGGTTGTGAAGATAATTCTAGCTAGTACACAAGTCGTTCAGCAAAGGCAATAAAGACACGTAATTCATACGTCCAGAAACAAGTCATGCATTCTGGTTTTACTAGGATTACTTCCCATCCTTGGTCTTGTGGAACATAACCGTTATGGCCGTTGATAAGACAGCGTGTTGTAACGTCGTCAAAGGGACGAGGGTTACGTAATGTCCAACAGTCCCGTAACAATCTAAAAACCTCATTTCTTACCCCAATTACCGACTCCGTCACTTGTGGGAACGTTTTGTTTAATAGTTGTAGCCCGATGTTCTTGTTCTCACTTTGGTGAGAAGCGAGCATTACTAATCCGTAAGCATAACATGCTTCTTTATGTTGCATGTTAGCCGCTTTTTCTAAATCACGAAGTCCAATATTCGGATATATTGAGTCAAAATAATTTCTTAACCCATTGCGTAAAATAGCATTTGGGTTCCCCGCAATATATGCGTCAAAGTAAACACATCGTAACTTATGGATTTCCCAATGTGATATCCCCCATCTTTCAAACGAAAGCCTTTTATAAACCAAGGCATTCTTGGAATGTTCTTCGAATGTCTTACAAACTGATCTCGCCTTAAATAGTTGTGCCGAAGAATTCTGACCGACTCTAGACAAGATTTCATCAATCATGTCTCCGGGTAAGTCTCTTAAAATATTGGGTTGTCTATCCATTTTGTGTTTTTATACTGTAAAATAGACAAGAGTTAGATTCATAAAAAAAATACTTATTAATACAAGCAATTTTTACATATATCATAAAGCATAAGCACACTATATTACATATATTACACCACACGAATACAACTATCTTATTCCGACTCGCTTGTTTCTTCTTCTTCGGTTTTGGATCGTTTTGCCAAGTTTCTAGGGATATATGATGTTCCCCTAATACGAGCCGTCGTTTTCCACATTGGTTTAGAAAAACCTGGTGGTTTAGAGGTTCCCGGGTCATTGTTACAACTTAAGGACTTCGAGGGTTGACGATACATATAAAGTTCATCGGGGTTGGAATTAGATTTCTCTATTTTTATGCCCTTTCCCTTATTATTTTCTTTTGCCTTTTTAAATTCAGTTGGGGTAATTTCTATAACATCATCGGAATTCTCGTCGGAATCCGATTCATCGGAGAATTGGTAATCCTCCCAATATTTTGCTTCCTTGGCGGAAACACCATTGACCATAATTAACCTTGGTCGGTTGGTTGAGGATTTTCTTTTACTTAACCGTTTTATTATTTCCCCCACCGGTTCTATTTCTTCATCCGGTTCCGATTCTTCTTCCAGTTCCGATTCTTCTTCCGGTTCCGACTCTTCTTCCGGTTCCTCTTCGGGAACTTGTGAATCAGTCCACGAATCATTCCAATTTACATTTGACTCTTCATTATTATTAGGTAAGTCAATGGAACTTGTTCTAGAGGTAGACATCTATCACATAATATCAAATGCGTTAAGAGATTAATATATCACATAATATTCACATGTTAAGAATATATAGTTTCCAACAAAATTTGTTAAGCAATCATTTTTCAAGTAAACACGGTCGAAGTCCAGACTCACTAATGCATCCTAACAAACTCGATAAGACACACTAATGCAAAATTCTGGTTCTCTAAGACCAACGCTCGGATACCAACTGAAATGTCCCGTTCTTATTGATTAAAAACGTTCCATATTAATTGATTTCGTTGCGAGGTTTTGACCTCTATATGAGACGTTTTTCAAAGACTGCATTCATTTTAAAACAAACCATAACCTTTATTTCATCAATAAAGGTTTAAAAAGCTTTACGTAGATTATCAAATAATGATAATCTAAAATATCCTGTTTACACACAACCATTACATAATGATTTACAATACAAATATGTTACAACAAAATAAGTTTCTTGAATGCAGTTTTTACACAATATCATACAAGCATGGACTCCAAATCTCGTCCTTATTTAAGTATGCGACAGCGGAAGCTCTTAATAATCACCTGAGAATAAACATGCTTAAAACGTCAACAAAAATGTTGGTGAGTTATAGGTTTAACCTATATATATCAAATCATAATAATAGACCACAAGATTTCATATTTCAATACACATCCCATACATAGAGATAAAAAATCATTCATATGGTGAACACCTGGTAACCGACATTAACAAGATGCATATATAAGAATATCCCCATCATTCCGGGACACCCTTCGGATATGATATAAATTTCGAAGTACTAAAGCATCCGGTACTTTGGATGGGGTTTGTTAAGCCCAATAGATCTATCTGTAGGATTCGCGTCAATTAGGGTGTCTGTTCCCTAATTCTTAGATTACCAGACTTAATAAAAAGGGGCATATTCGATTTCGATAAGTCAACCATAGAATGTAGTTTCACGTACTTGTGTCTATTTTGTAAATCATTTATAAAACCTGCATGTATTCTCATCCCAAAAATATTAGATTTTAAAAGTGGGACTATAACTCACTTTCACAGATTTTTTACTTCGTCGGGAAGTAAGACTTGGCCACTGGTTGATTCACGAACCTATAACAATATATACATATATATCAAAGTATGTTCAAAATATATTTACAACACTTTTAATATATTTTGATGTTTTAAGTTTATTAAGTCAGCTATCCTCATTAGTAACCTACAACTAGTTGTCCACAGTTAGATGTACAGAAATAAATCGATAAATATTATCTTGAATCAATCCACGACCCAGTGTATATGTATCTCAGTATTGATCACAACTCAAACTATATATATTTTGGAATCAACCTCAACCCTGTATAGCTAACTCCAACATTCACATATAGAGTGTCTATGGTTGTTCCGAAATATATATAGATGTGTCGACATGATAGGTCGAAATATTGTATACGTGTCTATGGTATCTCAAGATTACATAATATACAATACAAGTTGATTAAGTTATGGTTGGAATAGATTTGTTACCAATTTTCACGTAGCTAAAATGAGAAAAATTATCCAATCTTGTTTTACCCATAACTTCTTCATTTTAAATCCGTTTTGAGTGAATCAAATTGCTATGGTTTCATATTGAACTCTATTTTATGAATCTAATCAGAAAAAGTATAGGTTTATAGTCGGAAAAATAAGTTATAAGTCGTTTTTGTAAAGGTAGTCATTTCAGTCGAAAGAACGACGTCTAGATGACCATTTTAGAAAACATACTTCCACTTTGAGTTTAACCATAATTTTTGGATATAGTTTCATGTTCATAATAAAAATCATTTTCTCAGAATAGAAACTTTTAAATCAAAGTTTATCATAGTTTTTAATTAACTAACCCAAAACAGCCCGCGGTGTTACTACGACGGCGTAAATCCGGTTTTACGGTGTTTTTCGTGTTTCCAGGTTTTAAATCATTAAGTTAGCATATCATATAGATATAGAACATGTGTTTAGTTGATTTTAAAAGTCAAGTTAGAAGGATTAACTTTTGTTTGCGAACAAGTTTAGAATTAACTAAACTATGTTCTAGTGATTACAAGTTTAAACCTTCGAATAAGATAGCTTTATATATATGAATCGAATGATGTTATGAACATCACTACTACCTTAATTTCCTTGGATAAACCTACTAGAAAAGAGAAAAATGGATCTAGCTTCAACGGATCCTTGGATGGCTCGAAGTTCTTGAAGCAGAATCATGACACGAAAACAAGTTCAAGTAAGATCATCACTTGAAATAAGATTGTTATAGTTATAGAAATTGAACCAAAGTTTGAATATGATTATTACCTTGTATTAGAATAATAACCTACTGTAAGAAACAAAGATTTCTTGAGGTTGGATGATCACCTTACAAGATTGGAAGTGAGCTAGCAAACTTGAAAGTATTCTTGATTTTATGTAACTAGAACTTGTAGAATATATGAAGAACACTTAGAACTTGAAGATAGAACTTGAGAGAGATCAATTAGATGAAGAAAATTGAAGAATGAAAGTGTTTGTAGGTGTTTTTGGTCGTTGGTGTATGGATTAGATATAAAGGATATGTAATTTTGTTTTCATGTAAATAAGTCATGAATGATTACTCATATTTTTGTAATTTTATGAGATATTTCATGCTAGTTGCCAAATGATGGTTCCCACATGTGATAGGTGACTCACCTGGGCTGCTAAGAGCTGATCATTGGAGTGTATATACCAATAGTACATACATCTAAAAGCTGTGTATTGTACGAGTACGAATACGGGTGCATACGAGTAGAATTATTGATGAAACTGAATGAGGATGTAATTGTAAGCATTTTTGTTAAGTAGAAGTATTTTGATAAGTGTATTGAAGTCTTTCAAAAGTGTATAAATACATATTAAAACACTACATGTATATACATTTTAACTGAGTCGTTAAGTCATCGTTAGTCGTTACATGTAAGTGTTGTTTTGAAACCTTTAGGTTAACGATCTTGTTAAATGTTGTTAACCCAATGTTTATAATATCAAATGAGATTTTAAATTATTATATTATCATGATATTATCATGTATGAATATCTCTTAATATGATATATATATCCATTAAATGTCTTTACAACGATAATCGTTACATATATGTCTCGTTTAAAAATCATTAAGTTAGTAGTCTTGTTTTTACATATGTAGTTCATTGTTAATATATTTAATGATATGTTTACTTATCATAGTATCATGTTAACTATATATATATATCCATATATATGTCATCATATAGTTTTTACAAGTTTTAACGTTCGTGAATCACCGGTCAACTTGGGTGGTCAATTGTCTATATGAAACATATTTAAATTAATCAAGTCTTACCAAGTTTGATTGCTTAACATGTTAGAAACATTTAATCATGTAAATATCAATCTCAATTAATATATATAAACATGGAAAAGTTCGGGTCACTACAATAATCCCCCCCGACTTATATCCACACCGACATATTCAGCAATCAAAGTAATAAAAATACCACCTCCTATTATGCTATGCGGTCTCATCCCCCTAACCATAGCTGATAAATAATAACCCACACAATAAGGTATACTTACAGCGCTTTGTGGGTCTCGAATACACATATGGTAAAACAAATCCTGTTCATTTACCTTTTCCTTGTTCTTACCTCTTTGTGTAATCGAATTAGCTAAAAACCTATGAATTATTCTTAATTCAGCTCTATCTATATCCAAATAAGAGTAATTTCCCCCTTTGAATCGGTGATGGCTTGTCATTTGACTCCATACACCGTGTGTATCAAAATTTTCATCTATCTTTCTACCATTTAGTATCAACCCTCTACAATCGGCAGATGCTAATTCCTCAGGCGTATATATACGTAAAGCCTGAGCCATGTCTAATAAAGACATGTGGCACATCGAACCTCCTAACAAAAATCTAATAAAAGATCGATCGGTTAAACTAGCTACCCGATCATTTAATTCTATACTACACAACAATTCTTCACACCATACTTTATATACAGGTCTACGCATGGTGAATAAACGTACCCAGTCATTAAAAGTAGAATTACCATACCTCTGTGCAAGTAATTCTCTAATTGGCCCGGCCAATTCTACAGCTTCTAAGGGTCCCCATTCTATGACCCTAGGTACCTCAACAACCTTAGAATGAAGAGTATGCAAACCCCTTTGGTATTTTGGATAATCTATCCAAAGTCTGTCAAATCTTAGGTTCGGGTGCAAATCTTCCAAGTGCATATCAGAAAAGGTCATGACTGGATGAGGTATATCTTGCTTGTAGTAGTTATCCACCTCCTGTTGTTCCACATTCTCAGCAGGAGCATTGCGAGCTTGGGATGAAGATTCACCCCTTTCAGTCTGCAAAACACATCAAACACAATTTTTGTGCATCCAAATATGCATTAGTGTCAGCAAAATCATAAATCAAAATAATTACAATGACATGATCAATTTACATCAAACTTAAGCTCATTTTCATATTTTCATCAAATCTACACTTTTTCAAATAAGCATATACGAAAATGTTCGTCAAGTTCATAAGCATTCAACTCAAATAACATGTCAAAATAATCATTACTAGCAATTAAACAAGTTTCAAATGGCATTATCTCTCAAAAATCAAGTTCATGAATTTTTAGACTTGAAAAAGTCCACTTTAATTCTCAAAATCATGTTTAGGCTCAAAGTTTGGATCATTTAACTACCTAAACATGTTACACTACTTAATTTAGCAACAATTCATGACAAAAATCGGCCATAACCTGTTTATATCAAAACGCCCCAAATTGCTCAAGAACACAAACCCTAGATTACTCAAAATTTGAAGTTTAAGGCTTCTAATCATGTTAAACAGCATCAATCTAGGTTATACAAGCATAATACATAAACAATTTAAGCCTAATTACACTAAAAAGCATCAAAATCAAATTGGGGAAAAAATTGCTCAAGAACACTAATTTTCGGATTAAATGGTGTTTAGGTGTAGAAATTTGCCGTTTTTCTTGAGTAATTCCTTGATAGCATCCTTCTCAACATGATTTTAGTAAAAGATTTGATGATTAACGGTTAAAAATTATGATTTTGGGGTGTATTTTTTGGGTTTTTTCGGCAGTTATTTTCGCAGTTTGTTTGAGTTTGTGGTGTGCAACTGAGCTGTTCCAGCTATTTTTTTTTTCTGTAATCCGATCCCTCCAGCTATTTTGAGTTTGCTTTTTTTTTTATATAACTTATACTAATTAAAACAATTAAGTAATTAATTTTAAAATTTTGTTTCCCTTGTTAATTAGGACGAGGTCGTTTCGGATCGATGTCCTAGTCCGTCCCTCGATAAAATTTTAAAATTTGTCTTTTTGTAGCGATTGTTTTAAAAGCTAAGATTTTTGGGTTTTTTAATGTTTTTGGCATACTTTAATTCAATAAGATTAAAAATAATGATAATAAAAGTTCTCGTCCCTCCCTCGGGTAAAGCAATTTCGGTTCAAAGACCTAGTCTTCAACTTACGACGAATTTTAAAAATCATATTTTTAACTTAATGAGATAAAGTAAATTTTTGTTTTTAAATTCACATAATTTAAATATAAATTCAAAATTAATATTAAAAATTCACACCAAACTTAAAATTTGAAATGCATAAAATTAAAAATTCATATTTTAAAAATTAAAAATTCACACCAAACTTAATTTAAAAATTCATATTATAAATTCACACCAAACTTATATTAATTTTTCAAATATTTACAATTTTAAATATATTGTTTTTACAAAGTTTGCAATATTAATTTAAGATTTAAATATTAATTTTAAAAACATGGTAAAAATAAAATTAAAAATCTTTTTGGCTTTTTATCCCACTTTTATCAATCAAATATTATCAAAAATATGCGCCCCTCTTTTCAGTAAAGTAATTTCGGTTCCAAGACCTAATTTAACTCATGACGAATTTTTGAAATATTTTTGGTTGATTGATTAAAGATATTTATACTTTAAGAATAAACGTTAAATTTCGCAGTGATGTAATAAATTTTTGAATGATATCAATAATTTCGGTCGTCAAACCTAATTTTATTCAATACCAATTTAATACTTTATAGCGAACAAATTATCGTTTATTATCAAAAGGTTAAAAATAAAAAAAATAAAAACTGTACAGACATACCTGTGAAATAGATTTCTTAGTTATATGATCTATCCCATTCATAAGATAGTCGGTTTAATTGGTTTTCCATGGCTACATAGGCGTAACCTTGAGCATTCAGTGTCTTTTCTTCTAAACATATGAACGGTCCGTCTCTGCATAAAGTAACAAATTCGGTATTTGAATAGGTTTGATTATTTGAACATTTACCTCCATGTGACCATTTTCCGCATTTGTGACATCTTTCTAGGTGTCGTGCTCTTCTTTTCGCTGCGGATTTTGATTTTCCTTTACCAAATTGTAACTTATTATCTTCGCATCTGGATTCTTTTCTAACTCCGTCCATTCTTTCTCTGATTACTGATACTATTTCACTCGGTAGTGTGTCGTTATTACGTTTAGTGATCAAAGCGTGTAGCATTAGACCATGGTTTAGTTCACAGGCAGTCTTCATTTCCTAAAAAAATAAAAATTCAGAATGGGGGGAGAAGACTAGTTCTTTAGGGTCTGCTAGGGAAAGACCATTCGGATTCCATTTTCGAGAACTACACGAAAACAGATAATCTAACTCTAACAGAAATACATATTATCCTTTAAAGACTTGATTCTCCCCACACTTAGTTAGCTGTGGTGTCAAAATTATGATTAACTTCGTTGTCGACTTCCATCGGACTATGTATGTAGTGTTTAACTCTGTGACCATTAACTTTAAATTCAATCCCATTTGAATTTATTAATTCTATCATTCCGTATGGGAAAACTCTTTTGACTATGAATGGTCCAGACCATCTTGATTTCAATTTTCCAGGAAATAGCTTGAATCGTGAATTGAAAAGAAGAACTCTGTCTCCTTCTTTAAATTCTTTTGAACTTCTGATTCTTTTATCATGCCATTTCTTCGTTCTTTCCTTATAGATTAACGAATTTTCGTATGCTTCATGTCTTAATTCTTCTAATTCGTTTAGTTGACTTAATCGTAGATGTCCGGCTTCATGTAAATCAAGATTACATGTCTTCAAAGCCCAAAATGCTTTGTGTTCAATTTCTACTGGAAGATGACATGCTTTTCCATAAACAAGTCTAAAAGGTGTGGTTCCAATTGGAGTTTTGTAGGCTGTTCTAAAAGCCCAGAGTGCATCCTCCAATTTAATGGACCATTCCTTCGGATTTGATCCTACGGTTTTCTCTAGAATACGTTTTAAACCTCCGTTGGTATTTTCAACTTGTCCACTTGTTTGTGGATGATATGCGGTGGAGATTTTATGAGTTACTCCATATCTTTTAAGAACTTTCTCAAGTTGATTATTACAGAAATGAGTACCCCGATCACTTATTAAAGCTTTCGGTGTTCCAAACCTTGCAAAAAGACGTTTTAAAAAATTGACTACAACTCGTGCATCGTTAGTTGGGAGAGCTTGTGCTTCCGCCCATTTAGATACATAATCAATGGCTACGAGTATATATAGATTATTATGAGATTTTGGAAATGGACCCATAAAGTCAATACCCCAAATGTCAAATACTTCACATACTTGGATGACATTTTGTGGCATTTCATCACGTTGACTTATTTTTCCGGCCCTTTGACAAGCATCACAGGATTTGCAAAGAAGGTGTGCGTCTTTGTAAATTGTAGGCCAATAGAATCCAGCTTCATAAACTTTTCTTGCTGTTAGTTGAGGCCCATAATGCCCTCATGTTGGTCCTGTGTGACAATGGTTTAATATTTTACTAGCTTCATCTCCAAATACACATCGGCGTATTATTCCATCGGGACAACTTTTAAACAGATGCGGATCTTCCCAAAAATAGTGTTTTATATCACTGAAGAATTTCTTTCGTCTTTGGTACGATAATCCTTTTTCAAGGAATCCACAAACTAAGTAGTTTGCATAGTCTGCAAACCATGGAATTTCTTTATAATCTATCTTCAATAGATATTCATCAGGAAAGTTGTCTTGTATGGCCGATTCATTTAGAACTTCTAATTCGGGATTTTCAAGACGAGAAAGATGATCAGCGGCGAGATTTTCTGCTCCTCTTTTATCTCGGATTTCAATATCAAACTCTTGTAAGAGTAAGATCCAACGGATTAATCTTGGTTTAACATCTTGTTTTGAAAATAGGTATCTAAGAGCAGAATGGTCGGTATAGACCACCGTTTTTGCTAGAACGAGATATGATCGAAATTTTTCAAAAGCAAAGACAATAGCAAGGAGTTCTTTTTTAGTAGTTGTATAGTTCGTTTGTGCTCCTTGTAACGTCTTACTAGCATAATATATAGGTTGAAATCGTTTTTCAATCCTTTGTCCTAAAACGGCTCCATTGCAAAATCACTTGCATCGCACATTAGTTCAAATGGTAGATTCCAATTTGGTGTTATCATGATCGGCGCATTAGTGAGTTTCTCTTTAAGAATATTAAAAGATTTGATACACTCATCTGAAAAGATGAATGGAGCATCTTTTTCTAGGAGTTTATTCATAGGAGTGGCAATTTTAGAAAAATCTTTTATGAAACGTCGGTAAAAACCGGCATGCCCTAGAAAACTCCTAACTCCTCTAACATTGGTGGGATGTGGAAGTTTAGCAATTACATCTACTTTAGCTCTATCCACTTCAATTCCTTCTTTTGAAATTTTATGTCCAAGAACGATGCCTTCTTTAACCATAAAATGGCATTTCTCCCAATTAAGTACTAGATTTGATTGTTCGCATCTAATAAGCATTCGTTCCAGATTAACTAGACATGATTCAAATGTATCACCGAAGACTGAAAAGTCATCCATGAAAACTTCCATGCATTCTTCTATCATGTCGTGAAAAATCGCCATCATACACCTTTGAAAGGTTGCTGGGGCGTTACAAAGTCCAAATGGCATGCGTTTGTAAGCAAAAGTACCATAAGGGCACGTGAATGTGGTTTTCTCTTGGTCCTCGGGTGCTATTGGAATTTGAAAATATCCGGAAAATCCATCTAGAAAACAATAGTAACTATTTCCGGCTAATCTTTCCAACATTTGATCTATGAAAGGTAAGGGAAAGTGATCTTTTCTGGTGGCGTCATTTAATTTTCTATAATCAATACATACACGCCATCCTGTTACAGTCCTAGTAGGAATAAGCTCATTTTTCTCATTTGTAATGACAGTCATGCCACCCTTCTTAGGCACGCATTGAACTGGGCTTACCCATGGACTATCAGAGATTGGATAAATTAGACCTGCATCTAGCAGTTTAATAATCTCTTTCTTAACTACATCTTGCATATTAGGATTTAGTCTTCGTTGGCGTTGCACATACGTTTTATGACCTTCTTCCATAAGGATTTTATGTGTGCAATACGAAGGACTTATTCCTTTAATATCATGAATCTTCCATGCAATGGCTGGTTTATGAGCTTTCAACACAGAAATGAGTTGTGATTTCTCATTTTCAGTAAGAGAAGACGATATTATTACAGGTAATTCAGATTCACCATGTAAATAAACGTATTCCAAATGGTTTGGAAGTGGCTTTAACTCTAATTTCGGAGGTTCTTCTATCGATGATTTGTATCGATATCTGTCTTCTTCTTTTAGCATTTGAATTTCTTCTGTTGTTGGTTCATATCCATTAGCTATAAGTGTAGCTAACATTTCAGCTTCATCAATTGGTTCATTACCTTCTCCTAAAGAACATTCTCCTGTTCCTTGTAATTCTGGAAATTCTTCTAATAATTCTGCATGTGCATCTATAGTTTGAATATAATAACATGTATCATCTGCAGATTGTGGTTGTTGCATTGCTCTATCAACTGAAAAGGTAACACTCTCATCCTCTATACTTAGGGTCAATTTCTTACCGAACACGTCTATCATTGCTTTAGTCGTGTTTAAGAATGGTCTTCCTAATATGAGAGGAACTTGAGAATCTTCTTCCATGTCCAGAACAACAAAATCTACTGGAAATACTAAAGTACCAACTTTAACTAGCATGTTCTCCATTATCCCTCTAGGATATTTTATTGATCTATCGGCTAGTTGTATGCTTATTCTTGTTGGTTTCAATTCTCCAAGGTCTAGTTTAGCGTATAGTGAATACGGCATTAGATTTATACTAGCACCTAAATCTGCTAATGCTTCTATTGAACTAAGACTACCCAGAAAACATGGAATTGTGAAACTTCCTGGATCAGATAGTTTTTCTGGTATCTTATTCAACAGCACTGCTGAACAATTAGCATTCATGGTAACAGCCGAGAGTTCTTCTATTTTCTTTCTATTTGAGATTAGATCTTTCAAGAATTTAGCATATCTAGGCATTCCTGAAATCACATCAATGAAAGGAAGATTTACATTTATCTGTTTAAACATATCCAAGAATTTGGATTGCTCGACTTCAAGTTTCTCTTTCTTCATTTTACTCGGGTAAGGAAGTGGTGGTTGGTATGGTTTAACATAAGGTTTATCCTTAGCTGTGTTATCTTCATTAACCTTTTCAACTACCGGTTCTTTTTCCTTATCTTGATCAGGTTGTGGTTCTTGTGGAGTAGGAATAGCTTCATCAGAAGTTACAGGTATTTCAGGTGGTTTAAGCGTTGTACCACTTCTTGTGGTAATGACTTTAGCTGTTTCATTCCGGGGGTTAGCATTTGTATCACTAGGTAGACTTCCCGGTTTTCTTTCACCTATTAACCTTGCTAGGTTACTTACTTCTTGTTCCAGATTTTGAATAGAAGCTTGTTGATTTCTAAATGCTTGAGCATTTTGTTCATTAGTTTGTTTCTGAGATGTGAAAAACTACGTTTGAGTTTCAACTAGCTTCGTCATCATATCTTCTAAATTCGGCTTTTTATCATCGGTTTATTGTGGTGGTTTGTTTTGAAAATTAGGTCTTTGCTGATTGTAATTATTATTGGATACTTGTTGATTGCTAGGACCTTGTTGGTTGTTGTATGGAATATTTCGGTTATAATTCTGGTTTTGATTGTAAATCGGTCTTGGCGGTTGATAATTATTCTGATAATTATTTCCAGGCCTTTGGTTTATGTATGAAATATTCTCTCTTTGTTCCATTGTTAATTCAATACTAAGACAATCTTTTGTCAAATGTGGTCCTCCACACTGCTCACAACTAATTCGTATTGAGTGAATATCTTTAGTCATCTTTTCCATTCGTCTCTCGACAGCATCTATCTTTGCGGAAATGGAATCTAAGTCATGGCTAGAATCGGCTTTAGCTGCTTTAGACGATCTAACGATATCTTTTTCTTGGTGCCACTCATGTGAGTGGGAAGCAGTGTTATTAATTATTTTGTAAGCATCAGTTTCGGTTTTCTTCATAATAGAACCACCAGCTGCTATATCAATGTCTTTCCTGGTAGTGATGTCGCATCCTTGGTAGAATATTTGTACTATTTGACAGGTGTCTAAACCATGTTGCGGACATCCTCTTAATAACTTTCCATATCTTGTCCACGCCTCATATAGAGTTTCATTTGGCTTCTGTGTAAACGTAACAATTTCTGCTTGAAGTCTTACGGCTTTAGATGCAGGAAAGAATTGTTTAAGAAATTTGTCAACTAAAACGTCCCATGTATCAATCGCCCCTTCAGGTAACGATTCCAACCAATCTTTGGCTTCTCCCTTTAAAGTCCAGGGAAATAACATGAGATATATCTGTTCATCCTCCACTTCTCGGATTTTAAATAGTGTGCAGATCCTATTAAAGGTACGTAGATGTTAATTTGGATCTTCCTTCGGCGCACCACTAAATTGGCATTGATTAGTCACCATGTGTAGAATTTGTCCTTTGATTTCATAATCTGGTGCATTAATGTCTGGATGAGTAATTACGTGACCTTGGCCAGTGCGTTTAGCTCTCATTCGGTCTTCCATACTTAAAGGTTCCAGATTCTCCATAATTGAATTTGTTGAATCGGAATCACTAGAGGATTCTGATTTAATGGTTTGTTCCTCAACAATCTCTGTTTGAATGATTGGTGGTTCCGGAGGAAAGTTTAGTGGTTCAGGATCTACGAATCGTTCCTGAATATTCTCCGGATTCTCAATTGTGAGGTCGGGTTCAAAAAATGGATTATCGGAAATTTGAACTGAAGTACTTGGTCGACTGGATGACGATTCTAAAGAAAAATCAACGGCAGTAATATTTGCTAAATGTCTTGATCTAGTTACAGGTGGTGAACGTACAAAAGGTGGTGAACGTCTTGCTCGGTGCATTCACTGAATATCCTATTAGTTTTAAAAAGGAAAGAAAAATTATAATAAGTTATCCAATCAATAGACTTTTCTAATTTTGCCCACGTTTCGAATAGCCAAAAGATGCAGCAGAGGGGCAGGATTCGTTTGGTCTCAATATAATTGAGGACTGTTTGGCTCCAATAACCCGGTCCACGTACAAATCCAACTATTACTACGAACCAGAAAATTTTAATGTCTATCAATTTAACCACTTAAAATAAATTTTCGTAATTTTAAGAAATTTAGATAAGAAGTAGAATAAAAATCTATGTCCTAAAACTAGAATAGCGAGAAATAAGAAAGAAAAAGAGCTCGTCGAAAAAAAAATGGTTGAAAAAAATAAAAGGTGACGGAAAAATAAAAGAAACTTATAAAACTTAAAAACACTTGATTAACCTAACCTTATTACTACAACTAACTTAAAATTATAATCGCAAATTGAGATTACTAATTGGAATGATAATTGATACATAGGTAAAAGTCGTCTAAAAATATTAAAGCTTACATGAAAAACTATATCCCAAATGGAAATAACTTAAAAAGAAACTAAAACTTAAAAAGGCGTCGCAAAATTCTAAAGCACCTAAATCTTAGTCTAAAGAAAAAGCACTTAAGGAATTCTACGGCAAAGCCTAAAAATCTAGAAGTAAAAATAACTATGGCAAAAACTAAGTTTAAAACTAAATATGAGCGAAAAATACAAATATTACGCTAAAACGATTAAAAAGGGACAAAATATAAAAATATACAAAAAGTTGTAAAAAGTACAATTTTTATAAAAATATTATTTGTATATTAATTATTTAATAAAACTATTAATTTTACAATTTAATTAAACTAATTTAACTAAATAAAACAAATTAAATAAAAAGAAACTTTAAAATAAAACTTAATTATAATAATAATAGATAATTAGGGTTTATAATAATAATAATTAATAAATACCCGTAATTAATGCTGAATTAGGGTTCTGTCGCGTGTCAGAAAAGTTCCGCGAGTTGCGGTATTTAAAGCAGTAAACCCCGCGAGTCGCAGGGTCTAAAAATTCAACCCTGGAACAGTTTAAAACTGACGCGTTTTTTTATTTTTTTTATTTTTTTTATTTCTGTTTTTATATTTTCTGTTTATATTGTATAATAAAAACTTACAATTAAAAACTTAAATAAAAATAGAACTTACTTTATAATTTTAAAAAATATCTTAAAAATAGATTTATATGTATTAAATTTTTTTATTTTTTCGGTTTTTTATTTTTTTATGTTTTAAATAAAAACAAAATACTTAAATAAAACTTATATAAAAATAAAGAAACTTTATAAAACTTAAATATTTAACAAAATCTTAAAAATACTTATATTTTTTTTTCTTTTTATATTTTCGAATATTTAAAACGTATTTTTATAAAAACGAATTTTAATAAAAGTAAAATAAAAATCTTTTTTTTTATGTAACGTTGTGCTTCCGGCTTTTAAGAGGTTCCCCGGCAGCGACGCCAAAAATACTTGATGTATGCAGCGGGGTATACGAAATAGCTTATATTTTTTACAGGAAATACTATTAAATACGATACAATTTTACACAAGATATTTATTTATTTATTGAATGGATATACTTAAACCTTCCTACAACACTTATAGGCAGTGTACCTAATCGTACAGTAGTGTAGTTTTTAGTAAGTCCGGTTCGTTCCACAGGGAAATCTTTAAACAAAGCTTAACGCTATATTAGTTTACTTTTATAAAAATGCAAATATATATATAAGTAATATTATTATTATAAAGAGGTTTTTTACCGTTTAATGACCGGTTTGTCGATTTTAAAACTTTAGTCGCAGTTAAAACCAACTGTAAAATAATAAATAAATGCAAGACTTAATTTAAAGCGTAAAGTAAATAACGATAATGAAATTGTGAATAATAAAAGTGCGATAAAATAAACTTGCGATAATTAAAAAGTACGATAATTAAAAGTGCAATTAAATACAATAAAAATAAAAATGCGATAATTAGAAGTGCAATTAAATATAAAATAAAGGAAATTAAATATGAAATAAAAGAATTATGCTTATTTAAACTTCCGTAATCATGATGTTTGACGTGTTGATTTTAGTTTTATGCCCATGGGTTAATTGTCCTTTGTCCTGGATTATTTAATATGTCCATACGGATTTGTCCATAATAGTCCATCAGTCATAAATATAAAGAGCGAAAGCCTTCGTCAAATTATTCTTATTCCCGAAGTCAAATATTCCAACTAATTGGGGATTCGAATTGTAACAAGGTTTTAATACTTTGTTTAATGAATACACCAGGTTATCGACTGTGTGTAAACCAAGGTTTTACTACTTTGTTAACAATTACACCAATTACCCTTGAATGTAATTCACCCCTATTTCAACAAGTCTATTAACTATTAATCCAGTTCCGTATCCGGTAAAATGAATAATTATTGGTATTTATAGATATCCCGCCCACCGTACCCAGTAAAGCGTATGTGGTTATATATAAATACGTCGAATTATAAGTTTGTATATTAAATTAACAAGGTATTGTTTAATTAATATAAAATCCATTAATAACCCATAGTCTAATTTCCACAAGTGTCGTTCTTTTATCCAAACCCCAATTATGGTACAAAGCCCAATTACCCAATTTTAGTAATTAGCCCAACATCATGATTACTTCATTTAAATAAGCATAATAATAACTTAGCTACGAGACATTAATGTAAAAAGGTTGAACATAACTTACAATGATTAAAAATAGCGTAGCGTTACACGGACAGAATTTCGACTTACACCCTTACAACATTCGCTAACATACCCTTATTATTAGAATTAAAATTAAAATTAAAATTAAAATATAAATTATAAATATAAATACGTTTATGAGAGAAGAAGAAAAAGGATGATTTTTTGCGATCAGAATTCGTTTGCTTTTATAGGGATTTTCAGAGTTTGGGGCTCCGCGACTCGCGGCCCTTTTGGCCTTACAGCTCACACAAGTTTGGCTCTTTGTTTACCGACGGTTTTATAAATAAATATAATATATTAAATAATTATAAGAATTATTTAAATATTATATTATATTTATGTGCATAGTTGACTTGTAATTTTTAGTCCGTTGCGTCGAGCGTTGAGAGTTGACTCTGGTCCCGTTCCGGATTTTCGAACGTCCTTGCGTACAATTTAATATCTTGTACTTTGCGTTTTGAATCTTGTACTCTTGTAATTTCGAGACGTTTCTTATCAATAATTGGAACCTCTTTGATTGTATTTTGTACTTTTGAGCTTTTTGGTCGTTTGCGTCTTCAATTCGTCGAATCTGTCTTTTGTCTTTACCTTTTATTATTTAAACGAATATCACTTGTAAATAGAACAATTGCAACTAAAAGCTTGTCTTTCTTGAGGAATAATGCTATGAAATATATGTTCGTTTTTAGCATTATCACAACATAAAGAAGCATGTTATGCTTACGGGTTAGTAATGTTCGCTTCTCACCAAAGTGAGAACAAGAACATCAGGCTACAACTATTAAACAAAACGTTCCCACAAGTGACAGAGTCGGCAATTGGGGTAAGAAATGAGGTTTTTAGGTTATTACGAGACTGTTGGTCATTACGTAACCCTCGTCCCTTTGACGACGTTACAACACGCTGTCTTATCAATGGCCATAACGGTTATGTTCCACAAGACCAAGGATGGGAAGTAGTCCTAGTAAAACCAGAATGCATGACTTGTTTCTGGACGTATGAATTACGTGTCTTTATTGCCTTTGCTGAACGACTTGTGTACTAGCTAGAATTATCTTCACAACTATCTTGTATCAAAGTTATTGTGTGCTATATTTCATGCTTTATGTAAAATAAGCGGTATTGTAAGTTTGTAAAATATTGTATAAAAGTTTGAACGCGAAATATTATTACAATCAGTTTTTCATATAGAATTGTAGTAGTTGAATTGTATATTAGCTACTAAGTATGAACTTAATGGGTAGGTACTACCCGAATTTAAACTTATAAAATGCTAATATGAAGAAAAAGCTTTTATAAATGAGTTCATATTATGCTACGAAATACTATTAACTACTCTTAATATTCTGTATGATTAACTTGTTCCATTTGACTATTTTGAAGGAAATGGCACCGACTACTCGACACACCGTGAATATGAATGAAGAGGAATTCCGTACTTTTCTAGCTTCAAACATAGCCGCAGTACAGGCTGCGCTACATACCAATAATAACCTTGGATCTGGCAGTACAGGAAATCGTGTAGGATGCACCTACAAAGAATTCACTGCCTGCAAACCTTTGGAATTTGATGGAACCGAAGGACCGATCGGATTGAAACGGTGGACCGAGAAGGTCGAATCGGTGTTTGCCATAAGTAAGTGTACTGAAGAGGACAAAGTGAAGTACGCTACGCATACCTTCATAGCTTCTGCGTTAACATGGTGGAATACCTATCTAGAGCAAGTGGGACAAGATGATGCGTACGCACTACCGTGGTCAGCATTCAAGCACTTGATGAACGAGAAGTACCGTCCCAGAACCGAGGTCAATAAGCTCAAGACAGAACTTAGAGGGTTACGAACTCAAGGATTTGATATTACCACGTACGAAAGACGATTCACAGAATTGTGCCTATTGTGTCCGGGAGCATTCGAAGATGAGGAAGAGAAGATCGACGCGTTTGTGAAAGGATTACCGGAAAGAATCCAAGAAGATATAAGTTCAAACGAGCCCGCCTCCATACAACAGGCATGTAGAATGGCTCACAAACTAGTGAACCAGATTGAAGAAAGAATTAAAGAACAGACTGCTGAAGAGGCCAATGTGAAGCAAGTCAAAAGAAAGTGGGAGGAAAACGGTGATAAGAATCACCAATACAACAACAACAGCAATTACAACAATAATCGCAACAATTATCCCAACAATCGCAACATCAATCGCAACTACAACAAACGGCCCAAGAACAACAACAACAACAACAGCAACTACAACAATCATCCCAACAACAATAATAACCGCAACAACAACAACAATCAGAAGCAGCTATGCCAAAGGTGTGAAAAGTATCACTCGGGGTTCTGCACCAAATTTTGCAACAAGTGTAAAAGAAATGGTCATAGCGCGGCGAAGTGTGAGGTCTACGGATCAGGGGTTAATAGAACGAAAAGAACAAATGGTGTCGGAACGAGTAATGGCGGAGCAAGTAGTGTCGGAGCAAGTTATGCCAATGTAGTTTGTTATAAATGTGGAAAACCGGGCCACATTATTAGAAATTGCCCGAACCAGGAGAACACGAATGGACAAGGCCGCGGAAGAGTTTTCAATATTAATGCGGCAGAGGCACAGGAAGACCCGGAGCTTGTTACGGGTACGTTTCTTATTGACAATAAATCTGCTTACGTTTTATTTGATTCGGGTGCGGATAGAAGCTATATGAGTAGAGATTTTTGTGCCAAATTAAGTTGTCCATTGACGCCTTTGGATAGTAAATTTTTACTCGAATTAGCAAATGGTAAATTAATTTCAGCAGATAATATATGTCGGAATCAAGAAATTAAACTGGTTAGCGAAACATTTAAGATTGATTTGATACCAGTAGAGTTAGGGAGTTTTGATGTGATAATCGGTATGGACTGGTTGAAAGAAGTGAAAGCAGAGATTGTTTGTTACAAAAATGCAATTCACATTATACGAGAAAAAGGAAAACCCTTAATGGTGTACGGAGAAAAGGGCAACACGAAGCTACATATTATTAGTAATTTGAAGGCACAAAAACTAATAAGAAAAGGTTGCTATGCTGTTCTAGCACAAGTCGAGAAAGTACAAACTGAAGAAAAGAGCATCAATGGTGTTCCCATTGCAAAAGAATTTCCCGATGTATTTCCGAAAGAATTACCGGGATTACCCCCACAGCGATCCGTTGAATTTCAAATAGATCTTGTACCAGGAGCTGCACCAATAGCTCGTTCTCCTTACAGACTCGCACCCAGCGAGATGAAAGAACTGCAAAGCCAATTACAAGAACTTTTAGAGCGTGGTTTCATTCGACCAAGCACATCACCGTGGGGAGCTCCTGTTTTGTTTGTCAAGAAGAAAGATGGTACATTCAGGTTGTTTATCGACTACCGAGAGTTGAACAAACTTACCATCAAGAACCGCTACCCACTACCGAGAATCGAAGACTTATTTGATCAACTACAAGGCTCGTCTGTTTATTCAAAGATTGACTTACGTTCCGGGTATCATCAAATGCGGGTGAAAGAAGATGATATTCCAAAGACTGCTTTCAGAACACGTTACGGTCATTACGAGTTTATGGTCATGCCGTTTGGTTTAACTAATGCACCAGCTGTGTTCATGGACCTTATGAACCGAGTGTGTGGACCATACCTTGACAAGTTTGTCATTGTTTTCATTGATGACATACTTATTTACTCAAAGAATGACCAAGAACACGGTGAACATTTGAGAAAGGTGTTAGAAGTATTGAGGAAGGAAGAATTGTACGCTAAGTTTTCAAAGTGTGCATTTTGGTTGGAAGAAGTTCAATTCCTCGGTCACATAGTGAACAAAGAAGGTATTAAGGTGGATCCGGCAAAGATAGAAACTGTTGAAAAGTGGGAAACCCCGAAAACTCCGAAACACATACGCCAGTTTTTAGGACTAGCTGGTTACTACAGAAGGTTCATCCAAGACTTTTCCAGAATAGCAAAACCCTTGACTGCATTAACGCATAAAGGGAAGAAATTTGAATGGAATGATGAACAAGAGAAAGCGTTTCAGTTATTGAAGAAAAAGCTAACTACGGCACCTATATTGTCATTGCCTGAAGGGAATGATGATTTTGTGATTTATTGTGACACATCAAAGCAAGGTCTCGGTTGTGTATTAATGCAACGAACGAAGGTGATTGCTTATGCGTCTAGACAATTGAAGATTCACGAACAAAATTATACGACGCATGATTTGGAATTAGGCGCGGTTGTTTTTGCATTAAAGACTTGGAGGCACTACTTATATGGGGTTAAAAGTATTATATATACCGACCACAAAAGTCTTCAACACATATTTAATCAGAAACAACTGAATATGAGGCAGCGTAGGTGGATTGAATTATTGAATGATTACGACTTTGAGATTCGTTACCACCCGGGGAAGGCAAATGTGGTAGCCGATGCCTTGAGCAGGAAGGACAGAGAACCCATTCGAGTAAAATCTATGAATATAATGATTCATAATAACCTTACTACTCAAATAAAGGAGGCGCAACAAGGAGTTTTAAAAGAGGGAAATTTAAAGGATGAAATACCCAAAGGATCGGAGAAACATCTTAATATTCGGGAAGACGGAACCCGGTATAGGGCTGAAAGGATTTGGGTACCAAAATTTGGAGATATGAGAGAAATGGTACTTAGAGAAGCTCATAAAACCAGATACTCAATACATCCTGGAACGGGGAAGATGTACAAGGATCTCAGGAAATATTTTTGGTGGCCGGGTATGAAAGCCGATGTTGCTAAATACGTAGGAGAATGTTTGACGTGTTCTAAGGTCAAAGCTGAGCATCAGAAACCATCAGGTCTACTTCAACAACCCGAAATCCCGGAATGGAAATGGGAAAACATTACCATGGATTTCATCACTAGATTGCCAAGGACTGCAAGTGGTTTTGATACTATTTGGGTAATAGTTGATCGTCTCACCAAATTAGCACACTTCCTGCCAATAAGAGAATATGACAAGATGGAGAAGTTAGCACGACTGTATTTGAAGGAAGTCGTCTCCAGACATGGAATACCAATCTCTATTATCTCTGATAGGGATGGCAGATTTATTTCAAGATTCTGGCAGACATTACAGCAAGCATTAGGAACTCGTCTAGACATGAGTACTGCCTATCATCCACAAACTGATGGGCAGAGCGAAAGGACGATACAAATGCTTGAAGACATGCTACGAGCATGTGTTATTGATTTCGGAAACAGTTGGGATCGACATCTACCGTTAGCAGAATTTTCCTACAACAAAAGCTACCATTCAAGCATTGAGATGGTGCCGTTTGAAGCACTTTATGGTAGAAAGTGCAGGTCTCCGATTTGTTGGAGTGAAGTGGGGGATAGACAGATTACGGGTCCGGAGATTATACAAGAAACTACCGAGAAGATCATCCAAATTCAACAACGGTTGAAAACCGCCCAAAGTCGACAAAAGAGCTACGCTGACATTAAAAGAAAAGATATAGAATTTAAAATTGGAGAGATGGTCATGCTTAAAGTTGCACCTTGGAAAGGCGTTGTTCGATTTGGTAAACGAGGGAAATTAAATCCAAGGTATATTGGACCATTCAAGATTATTGATCGTGTCGGACCAGTAGCTTACCGACTTGAGTTACCTCAACAACTCGCGGCTGTACATAACACTTTCCACGTCTCGAATTTGAAGAAATGTTTTGCTAAAGAAGATCTCACTATTCCGTTAGATGAAATCCAAATCAACGAAAAACTCAAATTCATCGAAGAACCCGTCGAAATAATGGATCGTGAGGTTAAAAGACTTAAGCAAAACAAGATACCAATTGTTAAGGTTCGATGGAATGCTCGTAGAGGACCCGAGTTCACCTGGGAGCATGAAGATCAGATGAAGAAGAAATACCCGCATCTATTTCCAGAAGATTCGTCAACACCTTCAACAGCTTAAAATTTCGGGACGAAATTTATTTAACGGGTAGGTACTGTAGTGACCCGAACTTTTCCATGTTTATATATATTAATTGAAATTAATATTTACATGACTAAATGTTTCCAACATGTTAAGCAATCAAACTTGTTAAGACTTGATTAATTGAAATATGTTTCATATAGACAATTGACCACCCAAGTTGACCGGCGATTCACGAACGTTAAAACTTGTAAAAACGACATGATGATATATATATGGATATACATATGGTTAACATGAGATTATGATAAGTAATTATCTCCATAAGTATATTAACAATGAGTTATATACGTATAAACAAGACTACTAACTTAAGGATTTCGAAACGAGACATATATGTAACGATTATCGTTGTAACGACATTTAAATGTATATATATCATATTAAGATATATTAATATATCATAATATCATGATAATATAATAATTTAACATCTCATTAGATATAATAAACAATGGGTTAACAACATTAATTGAGATCGTTAACTTAAAGGTTTCAAAACAACACTTACATATAACGACTAACGATGACTTAACGACTCAGTTAAAATGTATATACATGTAGTGTATTTAGATGTATTAAAATACTTTTGGAAGACTTCAAGACATATATCAAAACACTCATACTTAACGAAAATGGTTACAGTTACTTTTCCATTCTTTTCTTTCATCAAGAATTCTAGTCGTATTCTTACCCGTATTATACACAGCTTCAAAACGTACTTACTATGAGTATATACCAATAGGAACTAGCATGGGATTCCACTCTTGATTATGTCATGTATGACTAATCAATTTTAACTTCTACCATGAGCTAGTCAACTAACTAGAACTCCTTTTAACCCCACTCACCACTCACCAATTACCATTCATCATTCACTCCATTTCACTTCCAATTCTCTTTCTAATTCTCTCTCAACACACACACACCATTATGAAAGTATTTTTCCAGTAGTTAATCATCATCTTCATCAAAAATAACTTCAAGAATCAAGCTATAATCATCATAGGAAGAACACTTCAAGAACACTTCAAAAATCCCTTCAAGTTTACTAATTTACTTCCAAGCTTTCTAATCCATTCCAAGTAATCATCTAAGATCAAGAAGCCTTTGTTATATATAGTAGGTTATCTTTCTTATTCAAGGTAATATTCATATTCAAACTTTGATTCAATTTCTATAACTATAAACTATCTTAATTCGAGTAAAAATCTTACTTGAACTTGTTTTTGTGTCATGATCCTACTTCAAGAACTTTCAAGCCATCCAAGATCCTTTGAAGCTAGATCATTTATTGTCACTTCCAGTAAGTTTACCTATTAAACTTAAGGTAGTAATGATGTTCATAACATCATTCGATTCATATATATAAAACTATCTTATTCGAAGGTTTAAACTCGTAATCACTAGAACATAGTTTAGTTAATTCTAAACTTGTTCGCAAACAAAAGTTAATCCTTCTAACTTGATTTTTAAAATTAACTACACACATGTTCTATATCTATATGATATGCTAACTTAATAATTTAAAACCTGGAAACACGAAAAACACCGTAAAACCGGATTTACGCCGTCGTAGTAACACCGCGGGCTGTTTTGGGTTAGTTAATTAAAAACTATGATAAACTTTGATTTAAAAGTTGTTATTCTGAGAAAATGATTTTTATTATGAACATGAAACTATATCCAAAAATTATGGTTAAACTCAAAGTGGAAGTATGTTTTCTAAAATGGTCATCTAGACGTCGTTCTTTCGACTGTAACTTATTTTTCCGACTATAAACCTATACTTTTTCTGTTTATATTCATAAAATAGAGTTCATTATGAAACCATATCAATTTGATTCACTCAAAACGGATTTAAAATGAAGAAGTTATGGGTAAAACAAGATTGGATAATTTTTCTCATTTTAGCTACGTGAAAATTGGTAACAAATCTATTCCAACCATAACTTAATCAACTTGTATTGTATATTATGTAATCTTGAGATACCATAGACACGTATACAATGTTTCGACCTATCATGTCGACACATCTATATATATTTCGGAACAACCATAGACACTCTATATGTGAATGTTGGAGTTAGCTATACAAGGTTGAGGTTGATTCCAAAATATATATAGTTTGAGTTGTGATCAATACTGAGATACGTATACACTGGGTCGTGGATTGATTCAAGATAATATTTTTCGATTTATTTCTGTACATCTAACTGTGGACAACTAGTTGTAGGTTACTAACGAGGACAGCTGACTTAATAAACTTAAAACATCAAAATATATTAAAAGTGTTGTAAATATATTTTAAACATACTTTGATATATATGTATATATTGTTATAGGTTCGTGAATCAACCAGTGGCCAAGTCTTACTTCCCGACGAAGTAAAAATCTGTGAAAGTGAGTTATAGTCCCACTTTTAAAATCTAATATTTTTGGGATGAGAATACATGCAGGTTTTATAAATGATTTACAAAATAGACACAAGTACGTGAAACTACATTCTATGGTTGAATTATCGAAATCGAATATGCCCCTTTTTATTAAGTCTGGTAATCTAAGAATTAGGGAACAGACACCCTAATTGACGCGAATCCTAAAGATAGATCTATTGGGCCTAACAAACCCCATCCAAAGTACCGGATGCTTTAGTACTTCGAAATTTATATCATATCCGAAGGGTGTCCCGGAATGATGGGGATATTCTTATATACTTGCCTCTTGTTAATGTCGGTTACCAGGTGTTCACCATATGAATGAATTTTATCTCTATGTATGGGATGTGTATTGAAATATGAAATCTTGTGGTCTATTGTTACGATTTGATATATATAGGTTAAACCTATAACTCACCAACATTTTTGTTGACGTTTAAAGCATGTTTATTCTCAGGTGAATACTAAGAGCTTCCGCTGTTGCATACTAAAATAAGGACAAGATTTGGAGTCCATGTTTGTATGATATTGTGTAAAAACTGCATTCAAGAAAATGATTTCGATGTAACATATTTGTATTGTAAACCATTATGTAATGGTCGTGTGTAAACATGATATTTTAGATTATCATTATTTGATAATCTACGTAAAGCTTTTTAAACCTTTATTTATGAAATAAAGGTTATGGTTTGTTTTAAAAATGAATGCAGTCTTTGAAAAACGTCTCATATAGAGGTCAAAACCTCGCAACGAAATCAATTAATATGGAACGTTTTTAATCAATAAGAACGGGACATTTCATCTATGAGAAGCAAAAGGCGAGGAACGAGAAAGTTGATGAGTTTATGAAGAAGGTCGACGACGAAAAGAAGAAATATGAAGATTACTTCAATCTTAATATTTCCTAGATTATTTTTCCAATTCCCTATTTATGTAAAGGCTATGCCTTAAACTATTTCTATTTCCGAATCGTGTATTAAAAAGGCTTATTTAATGCCTCATTCTAATAATATAAAGTATTCTATTAATATCATGTGATATCAATGCTTTATTTTATTCATACTTATAATTGCCCAAACTTATAACTTGTCACCTTACCAAACTTATGTTCACTTCTATGTAGTGACATCATGGTTCGTCCAGCTGCACCTACTGTTAACAACATCGTATTGACCACCGAACAATTCCAACAGTTGCTTACTGCCGCCCAAGGCAACGCTCAAGCTAATAATGTTAATTCTCAACCGAAACCTTGTTCTTACAAGGACTTTACAAACTTCCATCCTCCCGCTTTTAAGGGAAATGAAGAGGCTGTCGAACTAGTTCGATGGTTCGAGAAGCTAGAGTCTATCTTCCGCATTTGCAACTGCGGGGATGACGATTGGGTCAAATATGCCACTAGCTCATTAGCTGGTAATGCTTTGACTTGGTGGACTGTTTATGCTAAGTCCGTGGGAATTGACAATGCTAATGCAATCCCATGGGACGAACTCAAAAGCATGATGGTTAATAAATTATGTCCGAGAAGTCAAGTTCAAAAACTTGAAGCCGAGTTCTAGGAACTCAAGGTGAAGGGTACCGACATAGAAAGCTACACCAATCGTTTTCTCGAGCTTTCTACTTTGTGTCCCGAGATGTTTCCTACCGAAGCTAGAAGAATTGAAAGGTATATTGAAGGTCTCCCCGAAGATGTTCAAGGGAATGTTATTGCTGCCGAGAAGGTTACTCTTGATGCTGTGATTCTCATGGCACAAAATTTGATGTTGGCCAATAGAAGAAGAGCGTCGGCTAATAAGCAAGTTGACACTAAGAGCAATGAAGTTAAAAGGAAATTTGAGCCATCTCAAGGTTCAACTCAAAATGTTAGTAAGAAGCCTGAGGATGGTACAAGGACGAATTATAAAGGCACTTATCCTTTTTGTATTCATTGTGAAAGGCATCACCCGGGGCGGTGTACTGCTACTTGTACAGTGTGTAAGAAAGTGGGACACGTTGCTAAGACGTGTAAGACTCCTTCAAAGGATAAAGCTATTGTTCCTGCTAAAGCTCCTCCTACTTGTTACACTTGTGGAGAAAAGGGACACATTAGTCCAAATTGTCCTAAGAAGAAAGATAATCCCACTACTAGAGCCAATACTACTGCTGCAAAGGGTCGTGCATTTGTTCTTACTGCTGCTGAAGCCCGAGATGAAGATGAGGTCATCACGGGTACGTATCTTGTCAATAATTGTTACGCAACTATTTTATTTGATACGGGTGCTGACAAAAGTTACGTGTCTAGTGAATTTTGTACCCTATTTACTGAAAAGCCTCAACCCTTAGAAACTAAATGATTAGTAGAAGTAGCCAATGGAAAGATCATGAAAGTCGATAAAATCTATAAAAACTGCAACCTAATCTTAGCCAATAAAGAATTTAAGATAGACCTTTTGCCGATCGAGCTCAGAAGTTTTGATGTCGTAGTTGGAATGGATTGGTTACGTCCATTACATGCTACAATCTTATGTTTTGATAAAACCGTTAACATTCCGTTGGGAAATGGAGAGACTCTAGTCATTCAAGGCGACAAGAGTGGTTCTAATCTCAACATTATCTCCTGTATTAAAACCCGCAAATACCTTATGAAAGGTTATCCAGCTATTCTAGCCCACGTTAAGATGATCAAATCGAAAGAGAACTGTATTGAAGATGTACCAGTGGTTAAAGACTTTCCCGATGTGTTTCCCGAAGATCTTCCCGGTCTTCCACCTCCTCGATAAGTTGAATTCCAAATTGATTTAGCTCTCGGTGCTGCTCCTATTGCTAAAACACCATACCGTTTAGCACCTTTCGAAATGAAAGAACTTTCTAACCAACTCCAAGAGCTATTGGATAAAGGTTTCATTCGTCCAAGCTCGTCCCCATGGGGAGCTCCTATTCTATTCGTTAAGAAGAAGGATGGTACGTTGAGGATGTGCATTGATTACCGCGAACACAACAAGCTTACTATCAAGAACCGTTATCCGTTGCCACGTATTGATTATCTATTCGACCAACTTCAAGGGTCAAGTGTTTATTCAAAGATTGATTTGAGGTCCGGTTATCACCAACTCAAAGTCAAGGAATCCGATATTCCTAAGACTGCTTTTCGCACTCGTTATGGGCACTATGAATTTTGTGTTATGCCTTTTGGCTTAACTAACACTCCTGCCGTATTCATGGATTTTATGAATAGCGTTTGCAAGCCGTATCTTGACAAATTTGTCATTGTGTTCATTGACGACATCTTGATCTACTCCAAGAGTGAGAAAGAACATGAGCAACATTTGCGTATGATTCTTGAACTCTTACGGAAGGAACAACTCTACGCTAAATTTTCTAAGTGCGAGTTTTGGCTTAAAACCGTACAATTCCATTGAAATTTGTTGTTGATAGTGAAGGAATACATGTCGATCCAGTTAAGATTACCGCTATTCAAAACTGGGAGATACCAAAGACTGTGAAGCATATTCGTCAATTTTTGGGACTTGCCAGTTACTATCGAAGGTTCATAAAAGATTTTTCCCTCCTTGCTAAACCTCTTACCAAGCTAACTCACAAAGGGAAGAAATTTGAGTGGTCCGAAGAACAGGAATCCGCTTTCAAGATTCTGAAGGAGAAATTGACCACAGCTCCGATTCTCTCTTTACCCAAAGGTTCAGACGATTTTGTTGTTTACTGTGATGCCTCAAAGCAAGGCTTTGGTTGTGTTTTAATGCAATGTGAAAAGGTTATTGCCTATGCATCTAGACAGTTGAAGAAACACGAGGAGAACTATACCACACACGACCTTGAGTTAGGTGTAGTGGTATTTGAAATGTCCCGTTCTTATTGATTAAAAACGTTCCATATTAATTGATTTCGTTGCGAGGTTTTGACCTCTATATGAGACGTTTTTCAAAGACTGCATTCATTTTAAAATAAACCATAACCTTTATTTCATCAATAAAGGTTTAAAAAGCTTTACGTAGATTATCAAATAATGATAATCTAAAATATCCTGTTTACACATGACCATTACATAATGGTTTACAATACAAATATGTTACAACAAAATAAGTTTCTTGAATGCAGTTTTTACACAATATCATACAAGCATGGACTCCAAATCTCGTCCTTATTTAAGTATGCGACAGCGGAAGCTCTTAATAATCACCTGAGAATAAACATGCTTAAAACGTCAACAAAAATGTTGGTGAGTTATAGGTTTAACCTATATATATCAAATCATAATAATAGACCACAAGATTTCATATTTCAATACACATCCCATACATAGAGATAAAAATCATTCATATGGTGAACACCTGGTAACCGACATTAACAAGATGCATATATAAGAATATCCCCATCATTCCGGGACACCCTTCGGATATGATATAAATTTCGAAGTACTAAAGCATCCAGTACTTTGGATGGGGTTTGTTAGGCCCAATAGATCTATCTTTAGGATTCGCGTCAATTAGGGTGTCTGTTCCCTAATTCTTAGATTACCAGACTTAATAAAAAGGGGCATATTCGATTTCGATAATTCAACCATAGAATGTAGTTTCACGTACTTGTGTCTATTTTGTAAATCATTTATAAAACCTGCATGTATTCTCATCCCAAAAATATTAGATTTTAAAAGTGGGACTATAACTCACTTTCACAGATTTTTACTTCGTCAGGAAGTAAGACTTGACCACTGGTTGATTCACGAACCTAAAACAATATATACATATATATCAAAGTATGTTCAAAATATATTTACAACACTTTTAATATATTTTGATGTTTTAAGTTTATTAAGTCAGCTATCCTCGTTAGTAACCTACAACTAGTTGTCCACAGTTAGATGTACAGAAATAAATCGATAAATATTATCTTGAATCAATCCACGACCCAGTGTATACGTATCTCAGTATTGATCACAACTCAAATTATATATATTTTGGAATCAACCTCAACCCTGTATAACTAACTCCAACATTCACATATAGAGTGTCTATGGTTGTTCTGAAATATATATAGATGTGTCGACATGATAGGTCGAAACATTGTATACGTGTCTATGGTATCTCAAGATTACATAATATACAATACAATTTGATTAAGTTATGGTTGGAATAGATTTGTTACCAATTTTCACGTAGCTAAAATGAGAAAAATTATCCAATCTTGTTTTACCCATAACTTCTTCATTTTAAATCCGTTTTGAGTGAATCAAATTGATATGGTTTCATAATGAACTCTATTTTATGAATATAAACAGAAAAAGTATAGGTTTATAGTCGGAAAAATAAGTTACAAGTCGTTTTTGTAAAGGTAGTCATTTCAGTCGAAAGAACGACGTCTAGATGACCATTTTAGAAAACATACTTCCACTTTGAGTTTAACCATAATTTTTGGATATAGTTTTATGTTCATAATAAAAATCATTTTCTCAGAATAACAACTTTTAAATCAAAGTTTATCATAGTTTTTAATTAACTAACCCAAAACAGCCCGCGGTGTTACTACGACGGCGTAAATCCGGTTTTACGGTGTTTTTCGTGTTTCCAGGTTTTAAATCATTAAGTTAGCATATCATATAGATATAGAACATGTGTTTAGTTGATTTTAAAAGTCAAGTTAGAAGGATTAACTTTTGTTTGCGAACAAGTTTAGAATTAACTAAACTATGTTCTAGTGATTACAAGTTTAAACCTTCGAATAAGATAGCTTTATATGTATGAATCGAATGATGTTATGAACATCATTACTAACTTAATTTCCTTGGATAAACCTACTGGAAAATAGGAAAATGGATCTAGCTTCAACGGATCCTTGGATGGCTCGAAGTTCTTGAAGCAGAATCATGACACGAAAACAAGTTCAAGTAAGACCATCACTTGAAATAAGATTGTTATAGTTATAGAAATTGAACCAAAGTTTGAATATGATTATTACCTTGTATTAGAATGATAACCTACTGTAAGAAACAAAGATTTCTTGAGGTTGGATGATCACCTTACAAGATTGGAAGTGAGCTAGCAAACTTGAAAGTATTCTTGATTTTATGTAACTAGAACTTGTAGAATATATGAAGAACACTTAGAACTTGAAGATAGAACTTGAGAGAGATCAATTAGATGAAGAAAATTGAAGAATGAAAGTGTTTGTAGGTGTTTTTGGTCGTTGGTGTATGGATTAGATATAAAGGATATGTAATTTTGTTTTCATGTAAATAAGTCATGAATGATTACTCATATTTTTGTAATTTTATGAGATATTTCATGCTAGTTGCCAAATGATGGTTCCCACATGTGTTAGGTGACTCACATGGGCTGCTAAGAGCTGATCATTGGAGTGTATATACCAATAGTACATACATCTAAAAGCTGTGTATTGTACGAGTACGAATACGGGTGCATACGAGTAGAATTGTTGATGAAACTGAACGAGGATGTAATTGTAAGCATTTTTGTTAAGTAGAAGTATTTTGATAAGTGTATTGAAGTCTTTCAAAAGTGTATAAATACATATTAAAACACTACATGTATATACATTTTAACTGAGTCGTTAAGTCATCGTTAATCGTTACATGTAAGTGTTGTTTTGAAACCTTTAGGTTAACGATCTTGTTAAATGTTGTTAACCCAATGTTTATAATATCAAATGAGATTTTAAATTATTATATTATCATGATATTATCATGTATGAATATCTCTTAATATGATATATATACATTAAATGTCTTTACAACGATAATCGTTACATATATGTCTCGTTTAAAAATCATTAAGTTAGTAGTCTTGTTTTTACATATGTAGTTCATTGTTAATATACTTAATGATATGTTTACTTATCATAGTATCTTGTTAACTATATATATATCCATATATATGTCATCATATAGTTTTTACAAGTTTTAACGTTCGTGAATCACCGGTCAACTTGGGTGGTCAATTGTCTATATGAAACATATTTCAATTAATCAAGTCTTAACAAGTTTGATTGCTTAACATGTTGGAAACATTTAATCATGTAAATATCAATCTCAATTAATATATATAAACATGGAAAATTTCGGGTCACTACAGTACCTACCCGTTAAATAAATTTCGTCCCGAAATTTTAAGCTGTTGAAGGTGTTGACGAATCTTCTGGAAATAGATGCGGGTATTTCTTCTTCATCTGATCTTCACGCTCCCAGGTGAACTCGGGTCCTCTACGAGCATTCCATCAAACCTTAACAATTGGTATCTTGTTTTGCTTAAGTCTTTTAACCTCACGATCCATTATTTCGACGGGTTCTTCGATGAATTGAAGTTTTTCGTTGATTTGGATTTCATCTAACGGAATAGTGAGATCTTCTTTAGCAAAACATTTCTTCAAATTCGAGACGTGGAAAGTGTTATGTACAGCCGCGAGTTGTTGAGGTAACTCAAGTCGGTAAGCTACTGGTCCGACACGATCAATAATCTTGAATGGTCCAATATACCTTTGATTTAATTTCCCTCGTTTACCAAATCGAACAACGCCTTTCCAAGGTGCAACTTTAAGCATGACCATCTCTCCAATTTCAAATTCTATATCTTTTCTTTTAATGTCAGCGTAGCTCTTTTGTCGACTTTGGGCGGTTTTCAACCGTTGTTGAATTTGGATGATCTTCTCAGTAGTTTCTTGTATAATCTCCGGACCCGTAATCTGTCTATCCCCCACTTCACTCCAACAAATCGGAGACCTGCACTTTCTACCATAAAGTGCTTCAAACGGCGCCATCTCAATGCTTGAATGGTAGCTGTTGTTGTAGGAAAATTCTGCTAACGGTAGATGTCGATCCCAACTATTTCCGAAATCAATAACACATGCTCGTAGCATGTCTTCAAGCGTTTGTATCGTCCTTTCGCTCTGCCCATCAGTTTGTGGATGATAGGCAGTACTCATGTCTAGACGAGTTCCTAATGCTTGCTGTAATGTCTGCCAGAATCTTGAAATAAATCTGCCATCCCTATCAGAGATAATAGAGATTGGTATTCCATGTCTGGAGACGACTTCCTTCAAATACAGTCGTGCTAACTTCTCCATCTTGTCATCTTCTCTTATTGGCAGGAAGTGTGCTGATTTGGTGAGACGATCAACTATTACCCAAATAGTATCAAAACCACTTGCAGTCCTTGGCAATTTAGTGATGAAATCCATGGTAATGTTTTCCCGTTTCCATTCCAGGATTTCGGGTTGTTGAAGTAGACCTGATGGTTTCTGATGCTCAGCTTTGACCTTAGAACACGTCAAACATTCTCCTACGTATTTAGCAACATCGGCTTTCATACCTGGCCACCAAAAATGTTTCTTGAGATCCTTGTACATCTTCCCCGTTCCAGGATGTATTGAGTATCTGGTTTTATGAGCTTCTCTAAGTACCAACCCGACATTCCGCAGTGGAAGTGGGAATGCATTACTATGGACTTCGTTACTAAGTTGCCTAAGACTTCCAACGGTAACGATACCATTTGGGTCATAGTTGATCGTCTTACTAAATCTGCACATTTCATACCGATCAAGGAAACTAACAAGATGGAGAAATTATCACAGCTATACATTAAAGAAATTGTCTCACATCATGGAGTTCCTATCTCGATTATTTCTGATCGCGACAGTCGATTCGTTTCTAGATTCTGGAAAACTTTACAATCTGCTCTTGAAACTCAACTCGACATGAGTACAGCCTGTCATCCGCAAACTGATGGTCAAAGTGAATGAACTATTCAAACCTTGGAAGATATGCTACGTGCTTGTGTAATCGATTTTGGCAAAGGATGGGATAGACATCTACCTTTGGTTGAATTTTCTTACAACAACAGTTATCACTCTAGCATTAAAGCTGAAATTTTTGAAGCTTTATATGGCCGGAAATGTAGATCCCCTTTGTGTTGGGATCGACTCGAGGACAGACATTTAACTGGTCCTGAAATCATTCATGAAACTACCGAAAAGATCGTCCAGATTAAGCAACGATTAGAAACTGCCCGTAGCCGACAAAAGAGCTATGCCGATAGAAAGCAAAAGGATATAGAATTCCAAGTTGGAGATAAAGTCATGTTGAAAGTATCCCCTTGGAAAGGCGTTGTCCGTTTCGGTAAACGAAGCAAACTCAGTCCACGATATGTTGGACCTTTCACAATCACTCAAAGAGTCGGTCCTGTGGCGTACCGATTAGATCTACCAACTGAACTTAGTCAAGTACATGACGTGTTTCATGTCTCAAATCTTAAAAGGTGTCTTGCTGATGACACACTTGTTATTCCTTTGGATGATATCCGCATTGATGAGCAAATGCACTTCATTGAAGAACCTATAGAAATCATGGAAGGAGAGGTCAAACAAACGCGTAAAAGCAACATACCTATCGTTAAAGTCCGTTTGAATTCGCGTAGAGGCCCTGAATATTCCTGGGAACGCAAAGACCACATGATACGGAAATATCCCCATCTCTTCTCAACTGTTGATGCAAACGAGGAATCTACCTAAAACTTTGGGACGAAGTTTTCAATAACGGGGAGGTACTATAACGACCCTCATTTTTCCATTCTATATTTTTCCTTATTAAATGCCCAAACAATATAATTAAACTTAACAATTAAACTTTAATTAACGATTGATAAGCATTAAGAATTATAAAATATAATAATTAACTTTGTGTAATAAACGACAAGTTAATAAAAGATAAAAATAATGAGCTTATTAATATTTGTGAACAAATAAATAACTTTAAAACTTGTACACTTAAAATAATTAAACTTGGATAATTAAGGAACTATTTAAGCTAATCTAAAGTACAAGGACTAAAGTGAAAAAGTTCCAAACCAACCCATGCAAACCCTAGCCGAATTTGGGAAGGGTAAAATTACCCTTTTGCCCCTTAAATTTTCGGCCAAGGCACCCCATAATCACCTCCTCATTTACTTGACTTGTTCCCTAAGTAATTCCTAATTAAACCCTACTTCTAGAATTCTCTAATCACTCCTATAAATAGAGACCTAGGCTAACCCATTTTCTTGTACCAAATTATAATCACAACTCTCTCTCAAAATCTCTCCCCCTCTCTCTAATTTTCGGCTCACAAAACCGAAAATCCCCCACCACCATCGAAAATCTTCAAGGGTTTTCAAGCAATCTTCATCGTGTTCTTCGCGTTTTTCGAAGATCTTCAAAGGTGTTCTTCAAATCTTCAAGGTTTTGATCTTCATCTCCAAAGTGTTTCATCTTTTCTTTGTTAAGCATCTTCGAATCTTCAAGGTATAACATAAACCCTAAAACTTATTTACATAATCTTTGATCTTGTTTTAAATTCATGTTCATGATATAATCTTGTTAATTCAAACAAATACATATACATATACATGAACATGCATATATATATATATATATATATATATATACACACATATATATATATATATATACACACATATATATATATATACATGGAAAAAAATATTAATATGTATATGTGTGTGTCGACCGAAAAAAAAGGAAAAGGAGTGTTTGATCTTTAAAACCTAGGTGATTAGATAAAAGATTTGTTTGTGTTAATTAAGGAAACAATATATATATATATATATATATATATATATATATATATATATATATATATATATATATATATATATATATATATATATATATATACATACATATACACGGTTTACATATAAAAAAACTATATATATATATATATATACACACACACACACACACATATACGATATACATATATATACATAAACCCTAAACCTAACCCTAATTTATTAAAACCCTAATTAGTAAACCCAAATTTATTAAAACCTTAATATTACCTAAACACTAGGACATTAATTAAACCCTAGTCATTTATTACTAAACCCTAATCATTTAAAATACTACTTTAATTAATTAACCCTAATTAATTAATGAAACCCTGATATTACTTATACTATTATTTAACATTTATACACTATTACTATTACTAACACTTATAACCTACTACTTATATTATAACACATATAACATACTACTACTTATATTATATAATACGATTACGTTAGTCATTCACGATAACGTGTGATTACTCGAACGTCAACGCTACTTAAGGCCTAGGGTGATCCTTAGTACCACTATGGGATGCTTGTGGATTACGAATGCCAAACTTAAATTTTGGTCAAGAAATCATGGGCCAATCGGTAACAATTGGTCATTCTGGTAACTCGGCGGTGGAATAGATGTTTGGGTATGATGCACTATGTCAAACCTGACTATAGTAATCATACATTTAGTTATCTTCACACTTAATAGGTGGTAGACTTATTAAGAACAACTCACTAGTGTTCGACACTAACTTCCTAAAAGTGGAAACTTACTAAAAATGGAAACTTTCTAAAAGTGGAAACTTACTAGGAATGGAAACTTAGTAAAACGAACTATAACACTTTCATACTTAACCTAAATTTTGGCAAAAACACTTAACTACTCTTAAATGTCAATAGGTTGACTTTCTGCTCACGATCATTCAAACTTTCTATTCCTAGGAATAACTCTCTCTCTCCTACTTACTAAGGTGAACTCATAGCCCCTCTTACTATTGCACAACTTATTTAACTTTTTGGGGTGAGACACATGTTGCTTTTACTATTTACAATTTAGACACAAGTACCAACTGTTAAACTACGCTATACCCGGCTATGTCCGACTAAGTCCCTACAGTGATATTTTTAATTGCTCGTTGAATGCATGCTTAATTATTGGGGGTAGGCCTATCAGGAGTAACGTCCCCGATACATTTGACCAAGTCATTGTATTACTTAATAATGAAATTAAACCGACAAAGACAGACACAACTTGTCATTGGGGCAAACTTGAACGTTTAGTCTAAATATCACGAAATGGCATAACTTTTTTATCCCTGCGAGATCAACTTTATAAACTAAATCTTGTGGTCTAAAACAACGGTCAATTTTTTTTGTTAAACCTATGAATTTCACTCAACCTTTTTGGTTGACACTTTAGCATGTTTGTCTCAGGTGCCGATTGATCAAGCTTATTTACTTACTGCTTATGTGATGCTACTTGGACTTAGGATTAAGAGATATCGCATTTACTATTCTTGCATTTGAAACAATTACTTTATTGAAATTTAGATATTTGTAATGACATTCATTTTCCGCTGCGTACTCAATAAAGTTTGTTCTTATCATTTAGTATTGTTCTCGTATATTATAATATGTTGGTTTATTTGATATTAATGTCACATTCACCCATGCCCTAATTGGGGGTGTGATACAAGGTCCCTGACGACTCTTCACCGTTGTGCGTCTTTTCAACCTTGATCTTTCATGAAGAAAAACTAGATGCCATAATCCCTGCGCCAAATCCAATTGGAAAAGAGGGGCTCCCTTGGCACCTCTCTCTAACACTTGCCAGACCCGGTGATAATAGCCAAAGTCCTAGTATTGCATTCACAATCAGCAACATAACTCAAACCCGTTGAGGCAGCATATAAGTTGTGACGATCCGGAAATTTCCGACCAAATTTAAACTTAATCTTTATTTGAATTCGACACGATAAGTAAAGTCTGTAACGTTGAGTCTCAAAAATTTTAAACTATTTCATATATTCATTTGACCTTCGACTGTTCTCGACGTTTCACGAACAATTAATTGTAAATAGATACACACACAAACACACATACATACATATATATATATATATATATATATATATATATATATATATATATGCATATGTATATGAATAATAATTGTAAATATAAAAGATTAAATATTAAATTTATTTATTTGAAAATATATATTTAATATATTTAGTTATATAATAAAACCTGATATTAAAATGTACATATAGTATATTGAAAATTAATGATTTCGAGCTTAAATAATAAACGATCGTAATACTCGGTTGGCATTTTCGCTAGTGTTCACATAGATCTAATATTAGTTTATATAGATTTAAAATAAAAGTTGAACTGTAAATCGATTACGAAGATTTTAGGTTTGATAAAAAAATATTTTTACCTGTTAGTTTGAATATTAATACTCCGTACGTATTACTTGGAACTAAAAATAAAAATTAGATGAACCTTTTTGATCAGGTTTCAAACATTTAATGACCAAAATAAATAAATATATTTAATTTAAAAATTTGGGATTTTTAGGAAAATATTTATATATTAACTGTTTAGCAATGGACCACGATATGATATCACATAAAAAGTGTCGGCGCAATAATTAGGAGGCTGCTAACTGTGTTGTTTTTCACATTTGATTTAAGATGTATTATTGTTAGTACTATTATATTATTAATATTATATATATATATATATATATATATATATATATATATATATATATATATATATATATATATATATATATATATATATATATATATATATATATATATATATATATATATATATATATATATATATATATATATATATATATATATAATTTAACCCCACGCAAGTCATATGCATGTTCTCTGGCCAAAAATCAACTAATGGTTCACTGCCTACTATTACTCTTATCATATATCTATCGACGTATATATACATATCATTTATCATTGTAACTATCAACAACCCTCACCTAAACATTGGGTTTATTTTGCTATTCAATTTCTGTTGTCTAAGCCTCAAAGCAAACCCACACCACTTAAACTAGATCACCACCGGGCATCACTGTCTAGTCACTATTAACGGCCACCATTCTCTACGTTGAAACCATCACCTTCTCCTTTTTCTTTCTTTCTCTCATTCGTTTTCTGTTAACTAGCTAACAAACATACACCCGACTCACCATCTTTTCCTTTCGCCACCATCACCTATCATGAACCACCACCACCATAACCCATCGAGTCACCTATCGAACCACCATCCCCAATACAAACCCATTTATACTTCACGTTTCTGTTTCCCATCGAAACCACCACCCAACACATGACTGCAAGCAATTTGCACTTGCTATATTTTTCTCTCCTTCTCGTTTCTGTTCAGCTCGAATCAAAACCCAGTTGCTTTCCTTTTGCTATAACGTTTATATATTTTTTTTGTCCGAGCACTACACACAAACTACCATCACACATCATCTCTCTCCTATTCTTCTTCATCAACCTTAAACCACCACAACATCCTATCACGTTTTTCTGCTACTACGGCCTTCGAACAAGACCCAAACACCACGTTCAATTGCTACTATAACTGCTGCTTTATTTCTTTTTTAAATTAAAGAAACTGCTGCTGTTATATTTCTGTTTATTAGTCGATTACCACCACCACACATCCACTTTTGATTAATTATTTCTGCTACAGGATAATTATTGTTTCTGTCGGTCAATAAAGAAAAGAAAAGAGAAACAAAAGCCTAGTAAACTGCAACTTCCATCATTTTTTTTATCAGCTCATTAATTGATTTAAAACCCAACCTCAAAATATTTTTATAACAGTCCATTGTAAGTCCATATTGGTTTGGTGTAATAAGTCTTAAGCCCAACATTCATTTTTGCTGTTTGCTATCCATTTATGTCCTATTTTGATTACGCTAATACTCATGCTTGAGTAACAACCACAACTGAAATCTTGTGTTGTTGTTTAATCTTTTTATTTTTTTCATGTCTAATCGACACCCAAACGAAACAAGAAGGCTGCTACCTATGCGACTGCTTTTCTGTTAAACCCCAACGAAAATGGAACATGATAAATAATGAAGATGTTACAATGAATAAAGAGTAAGTGATGAGAATGTTTCGGTAATGATGTGAATGAAAGATGATGATATTGTTATTTCAACAAGATAACGATTTCGATAATGGTGAGATTATGATGATGATTGGATAATAGATTAAGTGGTTATTATAAAGTGATGAATATGGTGATACATGAAATAATAAAGGTGATGATGATGATTAAAAATAATAGCGATGATAATGATTATGATTATGATCGTGATATGATTATGAGTATGATTATAATTTGATTATGATATGATGATGATGCCTATGATATCATGATATTAGAGAGGATTATGATATTAGATAATTAGAATGATGATGATATTAGATCATGATAAGGATGATGAAATGATAAGTGTTTGATGAAGATGAACTAGTTAATTATGCGGGTTTATACCAAAACAAATCATTGGTTCATTGGACTAAAGGTGTTAATTGGGTTAGCGGGACGTCGCGGGTTCAAACCCGGACTTGGACATTTTTTAAGGACTACTTCTTTGAGGTAGTATTACTATTACCATTATTATTATTATTATTATTATTATTATTATTATTATTATTATTATTATTATTATTATTATTATTATTATTATTATTATTATTATTATTATTAATATTAATATTACTATTATTATTATTATTATTATTATTATTATTATTATTATTATTATTATTATTATTATTATTATTATTATTGTTATTGTTATTATCATTAACATTAAAATTAACATTTTAATTAAAATTTTTACTATTATTAGAATTATTATTGTTTTTATCATTATTAATATTATGATAAGTATTAACATTTTTCTTATCATTATAATTATTATTATTATTAGAATTTTTATTATTATTATCATTATTACTATCATTATCATTATTTTCATTAACGTGATTTTTATATATAATTTTATTTACATTTTTATTATCATTAATATTATTATTATTATTACAGTATTATTATTACTACAAACATAATAACATATTTTACATAAATATTTACATATAACAAATTTTGATTTAATAATATAATACTAATTATAGAGATATATATGTATTAGTATAACTATATGTATAAATATTAATATACAAAATAAATATATATAACTTTTGAAATAACAAATAGATTACTAAATTAAATAAGTAATATACGTAAACTAGTTTGATTATTATTACATGTTAATTATATGTGTTAATATATATATATATATATATATATATATATATATATATATATATATATATATATATATATATATATATATATATATATATATATATATATATATATATATATATATATATATATATATATATATAAATGATATAAGTTCGTGAATCCAAGGCCAACCATGCATTGTTCAGTTCCGTCATATGCATATTTTTACTACAAAATATCGTATTGTGAGTTTCATTACTCCATTTTAAATGCTTTTGCAATATATATTTTTGGGACTGAGAATACATGCGCTTTTATAAATATTTTACGAAATAGACACAAGTAATCGAAACTACATTATATGGTTGAATGGATTGAAGCCGAATATGCCCCTTTTAGCCTGGTAATCTAAGAATTAGGGAACCGAGCCCCTAATTGACGCGAATCCTAAAGATAGATATATTGGGCCTAACAAACCCCATCCCTTGTTGCGAATGCTTTAGTACTTCGAAATTATCATGTCCGAATGGAGTCCCGGAATGATGGGGATATTCTATATGTATTTTGTAAATGTCGATTATCAGGTGTTCAATCCATATGAATGAATTTTATAGCAGTGAGCAGACTTGCACCTTGAAACGAAAATTAAATCTTGTGGTCTATTAAAATAATGGAAATGATTGTTTATGATAAACTAATGAACTCACCAACCTTTTGGTTGACACTTTAAAGCATGTTTATTCTCAGGTATGAAAGAAATCTTCTGCTGTGCATTTGCTCATTTTAAAGATATTACTTGGAGTCATTCATGGCATATTTCAAAAGACGTTGCATTCAAGTCGTTGAGTTCATCAAGAATATTATTAAGTCATTTATAGTTGGATATATTATGAAATGGTATGCATGCTGTCAATTTTCAATGTGATGAAAGTTTGTCTTTTAAAAATGAATGCAATGTTTGTAAAATGTATCATATAGAGGTCAAGTACCTCGCTATATAACCAAATGTAATGTATTCATCCAGATGGATTAGGACGGGCTGTTATAGGTGGTATCAGAGCGGTGGTCTTAGCGAACCAGGTCTTGCATTAGTGTGTCTAACTGATAGTTGTTAGGATGCATTAGTGAGTCTGGACTTCGACCGTGTCTGCATGTCAAAAGTTTTGCTTATTATTTCTAGTCGGAAACATCTACTTATCATCTGTAGGAAATTACCTACTTATCATTCTTAGTCTTGACACATCTTACTGCATTGATTGCATGAATAGTGTATAGACAAAATTCATATCTTAGCGTATCTGTTACTGCAAACTTTGCCTGACATATTCTGTAAATTCCTCCGTAATCTACGAGATCTTCTGTACCATATATAGGTATTCTATGTAATTAGAATATCATCTGATATCCGAAAATCATTTCATATCGAAAACCCTTTATCTAACCGTACAAGATGGAACTCGCCCCTAGTTCAAGTTCCTCGGATTCCAACAGCTATTTCGATATGGATACACACTTGAGCTCCGAAAGCAATGTAAACGAAATGGATCAACCAATTAGTCATCATCAAATTCTGGATGAATTGGAGATGGGTTCGTAGTCGACTTAATCAATGGAGACTAGAAGAAGGCGATCCTTTCCACCAACCGAATTCACCTCTTAGCAAAGAACCTAAAGCACTTACCGGCGAACCCATTCGAAACACCATTTTCACACTCAATTCCAGAGTATCTCACTACAACTATATCATAACTCAGATTCTAAACCTTATTCATTCGTTCGTTCCTATCGATAATCATCCTAGAATAATAGAAGAAGTCAACGAACTTCGCGCTCGAGTAATCAATTTGGAAAATATGGTGCAAAATTTACCAGCTTTAACAACATCACCGGCACCAACAGTACCATCAGTAACAGCACCAGTTCCATCAACAATCCATGCCTCAACATCTCATTCTGTACCTCGAGTATAATCATCGTTCTACGTATCGTTCTACATCAATTATCTCCGTTCTTCATGGCGATTATGTAATCTCTAATGTTTTAGAGATTATGTATTTTAGTTTTGATGGTAAACCAAATGAGTTTAATACTATATCAACTCATTAAATCCATGATTACATCTGAAGAAAATATATATGTATATATGTTTTCATAAAGATTTTAATTAAAAATTCTTTTGTACAAACTGTTAATGGTGAAAATATTTTAACGGGTAGGTAATACCCGAGGAATATTTAGATTTCACATTAATAAGTTACACTGTACATTCTTCGAATATGATTCAACAGTCATTTACCATCCTACTTACATCCACAGATATACGTATCTGTTCACCGCAAAATATCCATTTTTATTCAATTTCATATTTGGGTTTTGACATATCAGAATCCAACAAGTGGCATAATGAAAAAAACATTTGACAAAATAAAATTTGTTAGAAACAAACAAATTAACTATGAAAAATTTTGTTAAGAATCCATGCTAACAAAATCCTAGCTAACTGTTCCTAGCTAACTGTTAATTCCTTATTACATTTTATTTATCGCAATTTAATTATCGGAGTTTTAATTCTCGCACTTATATATATTATTTGGAATAACCATAGACACTCTATATGCAGTAATGTTCGAGTTAGCTATACATGGTTGAGGTTGATTTTACAATAATATATATACTTTGAGTTGTGATCGAGTCTGAGACATGTATACAATGGGTCACGATACGTATTAATTAATTCGAATATTATATATATGAATTATTGAATTACTAACCGTGGACTACTAACTGTGGACTACCAACATTGGACAATTAAAATGAATTAAAATATTGATTATAACATATGAAACTAAACATTTCTTCAAGTTTGCCACTTGACTTCATCTTAAACCTCATTTGTATCTTGACAATTACAATCTGCGTTCAAACCTTTTATGATTCTTGAAAACACCTCAATCGAGAGGATGAACCAACCACACTTTATCTACGAGAAGAAAGATTTAAGCAATAATCATGCACCTGAAAAATTCTCGGAAACTAAGAAAAAGGTTAACACGAATCCGCATCAGATCCTATAAGTATTATTATTACCCAAAATAACTTGGTAATCCCTTTCAAAGTAGCAAATTTTGTCACAACTCCAACAAGACAACTTCGACTTTTCTGCCAGAGTAACTCTATTATAACCCTGATATATACGATTACCCTTTCCATCATTATTACCGGGGAACCTTTTATATTCCGCCACATTAGTAGTAAACTTACCAACAACTTCATTGATCTTTGACTTTTCAAAAAAATCATTATATTCATTGAAACTCTATCATGTACTCATCTACATCTTGTAACAATAATTGCTATACTAACTATCGGGAATTAGCAATCAGTATTTCGAATCTCGTAGTGTTTCTACATCAACAGTTATATGTATACATATAACATTTATCTCTTAGAATTATGATCTTCCATTTTGAAATTCTGAAAAGCACTCAGACTACGAATCAATACTTTGAATTTTTGAAAAATGTTGATGAAACAGCAGAAACTATAAACGATCATAGCAGCCAAAAGTTTGACGATAAAGAATAGTATGTTGGCAAAGATCAGAAATTTGGTACTGAAAAATGAATTGAGCAAACCATGAAGGAGGCTATGAACAAATTACAAAGACTAAATCTGCCTTCAAAGAATCCCGATGATTCTGTTTCTGATGAAATCTCTAGCGAATACCTTACTTGTTAATTGTTTTAAATCATTATGAATGAATTTCTTCATCACACTATGATTCTAAAATTCTAAGATATCATCGTATCTTTCATTATAAATATCCTCGATATTTTTGAAGATATCTTCATAACTATTCTTATCTGAAATCATTTATCTCTTCACGATATCGGTGTTACAATAGAAAGGAAACTGCTTTAGTTTCTAAATCCTGAAAAAAATTCGAATTTAAATTATTAATATTTTTTAAGTAGTGTTGGGAACTGATGCATGAGTTAGTATAATATAATGACACTTGATCAACGTGATTATATTACAGTAAGTCATGCTGAGTTTCTAATGGGACATGATGATTCACAAATCATAACGTCATCATGTGTCATGTTACATAACTCTTTCATTCTGCTTAACTTCTGAACATATCAAGAAAGTATATTCTCGATAGTTCTATTCTCTGTGATTCTGGTAATTTGACAAATCAATTCGTGCTATTACGTTCTTTATTATTTAGAACATTAAGTTCATTCGAAACTTCATACTTACGAATTATGGATCATTATTCGCTTTACTAGAGGTCGAGAAGAGAATAAAAAGGAAAAGAGCTCCAAAATATAAGAGAAAATATAAAACCCAATAACAACACGGAGGTTACAAACCGTAGATATTAATATGAATAGCATATAAAGACACGGTATAATTAAGAATAGTATCACCCCAAGGTAGTAGTAGAAGTAAACAGATTTTTTCTGGTGGAAGATTGAAAAGAAGGACGACAGAAATGATAATTAGGAAAATATCAAGGATTAGAACGGGATTAAGCATTTTCATAATCTTTATGATGTATGAACTAAGAAAGAAAGTATAGAAATGGTGAGGATAATGGAATGGAAAAAGTTTAATTTATAATGGAAATATCAGACAGAGTAATCGAGGCAGATCATAACATTTAATTAAAGAGATCCTAATTTCCTTATTCATCGAAGAATCAGATCCTATAGATTTCAAAGATTTTCTTTAAATCTCTTGAATTCCAGAATTCAACAAAGACAACGTCAAAAGTTAAGACGCACCTTATTTTCAAAATTCAACCATGACTATTTCAAAAGCTTAGATGATATCTATTTCTTCATTCCAATCTTTTGCGATAACTTCACTTATACTCTTCGAGTAATCGAATCATTTTATCGATATTAATCAATAATGATAAAACTCTATTTATCAATTCATATTCGGTATGAAAACATTTTTATTGTTAGCCATGACGACCTCACTCAAATTTCGAGACGAAATTTCTTTAACGGGTAGGTACTGTGACGACCCGGAAATTTCCGACCAAATTTAAACTTAATCTTTATTTGAATTCGACAAGATAAGTAAAGCCTGTAATGTTGAGTCTCAAAAATTTTGAACTATTTCATATATTCATTTGACCTTCGACTGTTCTCGACGTTTCACTAACAATTAATTGTAAATAGATACACACACACACATACACACACACACACACACATATATATATATGAATAATAATTGTTAATATAAAAAATTAAATATTAAATTTATTTATTTGAAAATATATATTTAATATATATATATATATATATATATATATATATATATATATATATATATATATGCATATGTATATGAATAATAATTGTAAATATAAAAGATTAAATATTAAATTTATTTATTTGAAAATATATATTTAATATATTTAGTTATATAATAAAACCTGATATTAAAATGTACATATAGTATATTGAAAATAAATGATTTCGAGCTTAAATAGTAAACGATCGTAATACTCGATTGGCATTTTCGCTAGTGTTCACATAGATCTAATATGAGTTTATGAAGATTTAAAATAAAAGTTGAACTGTAAATCGATTACGAACATTTTAGGTTTGATAAAAAATATTTTTACCTGTTAGTTTGAATATTAATACTCTGTACGTATTACTTGGAACTAAAAATAAAAATTAGACGAACCTTTTTGATCAGGTTTCAAACATTTAATGACCAAAATAAATAAATATATTTAATTTAAAAATTTGGGATTTTTAGGAAAACTTTTATATATTAACTGTTTAGTAATGGACCACGATATGATATCCCGTAAAAAGTGTCGGCACAATAATTAGGAGGCTGCTAACTGTGTTGTTTTTCACATTTAATTTAAGATGTATTATTGTTAGTACTATTATATTATTAATATTTTATATATATACTTTAACCCCACACAAGTCATATGCATGTTCTCTGGCCAAAAATCAACTAATGGTTCACTGCCTACTATTACTCCTATCATATATCTATCAACGTATATATACATATCATTTATCATTGTAACTATCAACAACCCTCACCTAAACATTGTGTTTATTTTGCTATTCGATTTCTGTTGTCTAAGCCACAAAGCAAACCCATACCACTTAAACTAGATCACCACCGGCCATCACTATCTAGTCACTATTAACGGCCACCATTCTCTACCATGAAACCATCACCTTCTTCTTTTTCTTTCTTTCTCTCATTCATTTTCTGTTAACTAGCTAACAAACATACACCCTACTCACCATCTTTTCCTTTCGCCACCATCACCTATCATGAACCACCACCACCATAACCCATCAAGTCACCTATCGAACCACCATCCCTAATACAAACCCATTTATACTTCACGTTTCTGTTTACCATCGAAACCACCACCCAACACATGACTGCAAGCAATTTGCACTTCTCCTTCTCGTTTCTGTTCAGCTCGAATTAAAACCCAGTTGTTTTCCTTTTGCTATAATGTTTATATTTTTTTTGTCCGAGCACCACACACAAACTACCATCGCACACCATCTCTCTCCTATTCTTCTTCATCAACCTCAAACCACCACAACATCCTATCACATTTTTCTGCTACAACGGCCTTCGAATAAGAACCAAACACCACGTTGAAATGCTACTATAACTGCTGCTTTATTTCTATTTAAATTAAAGAAATTGCTGTTGTTATATTTCTGTTTATTAGTCGATTACCACCACCACACATCCACTTTTGATTAATTATTTCTGCTACAAGATAGATCTATTGGGCCTAACAAACCCCATCCGTTGTTGCGGATGCTTTAGTACTTCAAAATTATCATGTCCGAATGGAGTCCCGGAATGATGGGGATATTCTATATGCATCTTGTAAATGTCGATTATCAGGTGTTCAATCTATATGAATGAATTTTATAGCAGTGAGCAGACCTGCACCTTGAAACGAAAATGAAATCTTGTGGTCTATTAAAATAATGGAAATGATTGTTTATGATAAACTAATGAACTCACCAACCTTTTGGTTGACACTTTACAGCATGTTTATTCTCAGGTATGAAAGAAATCTTCCGCTGTGCATTTGCTCATTTTAAAGATATTACTTGGAGTCATTCATGGCATATTTCAAAAGACGTTGCATTCGAGTCGTTGAGTTCATCAAGAATATTATTAAGTCATTTATAGTTGGATATATTATGAAATGGTATGCATGCTGTCAACTTTTGATGTGGTGAAAGTTTGTCTTTTGAAAATGAATGCAATGTTTGTAAAATGTATCATATAGATGTCAAGTACCTCGCGATGTAACCAAATGTAATGTATTCGTCCAGATGGATTAGGACGGGCCGTTATATAAGTGGGTATTGTATTTAGTAACCTTATATTCTAAACAAATGAACATCGCTAGAGTATAACAAAAATGCACTATATACTCGTAAAAATCACGAAAAAACAAAACTTACACACAAATGCAGCCATTAAATTCACTTTGGTATATTACGGTCTCCTTTTCTAAATGCAAGTGTCCTCAAATAATATGCTACAGACTTTGCCTCATACAAAAAAGCTTGGACTAGAGCAGAGGCGATTGTACATGAAAGTGGGTGGGGTCCTATGACCCCACTATTTTGAAATTTTTTTATACAATGTACCCTTCAAATTGTGTAGGACACCACTAAATTTAACTATAGGACCCCATATATTTTTGAAACTTATGGGTTTTTTGGAGGTAAACAACCACTAAATTACCCTTAAAACATAATTAACTTTGAAATTTTTTTTAGGACCCCATTGGATTATCATCCTAGAATCGCCACTGGACTAGAGTTAGTTAGCTATTGTTGTATATCTATTCCTATAGAATAGGAAGCTCTAGTTTATCTGATGTACGCATGTATGTAACTCTATATATTGTAAACTTGATAATCAATAATATTAAGATTACACCTCATATCTTCTATATGGTATCAGCAGAAAACTAGCGATCCTAACCCTTCTGGTGACCTATTTTTCAATCCACAAACATGTCTGCACATACAATACCCAATGAACATGACCCCAAATCCCCAATCATCATTGTTACACTCAATAATATCATCAAACTCAACTCCGTCAATTACAATTCGTGGAAATTACAGATTCAAGCAACACTAGATGGATATGGGCTATTCAAATTCCTTGATGGTTCATTCCCCAAACCACCACCAACCACTGAAAACACAGAAGCAAACCCAGCATATCACACCTGGATCTACCAGGATCGGTTGCTCTTCGGTGCACTCATTGGCACCTTAGATCAACATGTTGTACCGCTTGTCTCCCTCACTACAACAACGAAGGAGATGTGGGACAGACTAGCCACCACGTTTGCGAGTTCATCTCGTGGACACATAAAACAACTCAAACAACGATTGAAGGGTATTACTAAAGGCTCTCAATCCATTACAGAATATAAGCATTCGATCAAAACTTGCACTGACCAATTGGCGCTGCTTGGATCCAAGATGGAACAAGAAGACATCACTGACAAAATTCTTGACGGGTTGGATGACTCATATCAATCGGTTATTGATGGAGTGAATGCTAGGGATACGGCTATCTCATTCACTGAACTTCATGAAAAACTCCTTAACCGTGAACTCACCATTCAACAACAACCTGCCCTTAGCATCCTTCCTTCGACAGCCAATCCGACCCAAACCAGAAATAACAATCGCTCACACCAATCAACCTATCAACCATCTCGTACACCTCCTACCTCAAATCAGTTTAATCGCAACAACCATGCTTTCACAAGTGCATGACCCTTTCTTGGAAAATGCCAATGGCGTCATGCCAAGGGTTACTCTTTTCAACGGTGTCCGGTTTTCGCTGAAGCTCATCCATCTATCACTCCACCATCTTTTCATGCCAACCCGCCACAAGCAAACGCGACCACCATCAGCTCCTCTCCTTCAGCCACTGATTGGTTACTCGACTCCGGGGCATCACACCATGTCACACAAGATCTAGCTAATTTGTCCATCCACAATCCATATACGGGCACCGAAGAAATTGTCATCAGTGATGGTATGGGTCTCCCAATAACTCATATTGGGTCAACCACAATCTCTACATCCTCAAAACATCTTTCTATATCTAATGTCTTATATGTGCCTTCTATGCATCTTAATCTCTTATCTATCTTTCAACTTTGTAAAGATAATTATTTACTAATAACCTTTACCTCTGATTCTTATGTTATCATGGATCGGCTAACCGGGACCATACTCCTCGTGGGACAACCTAAAGATGGCGTTTATCAGATTTCCTCCTCCGTATCTTCCATTGTTGCATACTCCACAGTTCGAGCATCTTCCAAGGAATGGCATCACCACTTAGGCTATCCATATTTATCAGTTTTTAAAACATTAGTGCATTCATTAAATTTACATGTTTCTAGTGATTTTTCTTCTTGTAATGCTTGTCAATGCAATAAAAGTCATAAACTTCCGTTTCATAATAACACAATGACTTCTCATGTACCACTTGAATTATTATACACGGACGTGTGGACATCTCCTGTTCACTCATTCGATGGTCACAATTATTACGTTATCTTTGTCGATCATTTCACTAGATATACATGGTTCTATCCACTTAAAAGAAAATCTGATACAAAAGACGTGTTCATTCGATTTAAAGCATTAGTCAAAAAATATTTTGACAAACAAATCAAAACTCTTTTTTTGGATAACGGAGGAGAGTATATTGCTTTGGCCAACTTTCTATCCCAATATGGCATCTCGCATTTTACAACGCCAATACATACACCGGAACATAATGGGCTCGCGGAGCTAAAACATAGGCACATTGTTGAAACGGTTCTCTCCCTTTTGTCCCATGCTCGATTTCCAATTGACTTTTGGTCCCTTGCACTCACAACAGCCTTGTATCTTATTAATCGTCTACCAACACCCGCACTCTCAAATCAATCTCCCTATCAAGCTCTCTTTGGAACGTCCCCAAACTACCTCAAACTTCGGAGTTTCGGATGCCTTTGCTATCCATGGCTTCGACCTTACACCACCTATAAACTTAACATCCGGTCTAAACCTTGTATATTTGTTGGCTATTCTTCCACACAAAGTGCGTACTTTTGTCTAGATCTTGTTACTAATCATATCTATGCATCTCGACATTTCAAATTCGTGGAAGATGAGTTTCCCTATCCATCACTAAACACCTCATCCCCTACTGCTTACCCAACACCTGATGCTTGGTGTCAAGTAGATGTTACAATTGTTCCTAAAGTAGCTTCATAACTTACACCTGATGCTCCACCCTCACCGACTCCACCACCACCACCTTCACCGACACCATCATCCTCGCCACCTGCATTGAAATGTCCCGTTCATATTGAATATAAATGTTTCATATTAATTGATTTCTTTGAGAGGTTTTTAACCTCTATATGAGACGTTTTTCAAAGACTGCATTCGATTTTTAAAACAAACCATAACCTTTAAAATATCATGACGATTATCAAATAATGATAATCTAAAATATAGCGTTTTCACTCGACCATTACATAATGGTTTACAATCATATTACACAACAATATATGTCTTCGAATGCAATTTTTAAACAATATTATACAAGCATACTGACTCCAACTCTTGTCCATAAATTAGCATGCAACAGCGGAAGCTCTTAATAATTATCTGAGAATAAACATGCTTTAAACGTCAACAAAAATTTTGGTGAGTTATAGGTTTAACCTATATATCAAATTGTAATAATAGACCACAAGATTTCATCTTTCAATAACATGCAATCTGCATAAAAATCATTCATATGGTTGAACACCTGGTAACCGACATTAAAAAAATGCATCTAAAATATCCCCATATATAAATATCAAAGTACTAAAGCAGTTCAAATTCTCTGACTGGGGCGTGTCAAAGCCCATAGATCTATCTTTAGGATTCGCGTCAATTGGTGACAATTATAATAAACACCAATTCTTAGGCTACCAAGTTCAACAAGGGCGATATCCGGTATAACGATTCAACATAGAATGTAGTTTCAATACTTGTGTCTATTTTGTAAATCATTTTCAAAACTGCATGTATTCTCATCCCAAAAATATTAGATAGTAAAAATGGGACTATAACTCACTTTCACAGATTTTTCTTTCGTCGAGAAAATAAGACTTGGCCACGGGTCGATTCACGAACCTTAACGAATATATACATATATATCAAAGTATGATCGAAATATATTCACAACATTTTTTATTACGTTTTAACGATTTAAATTTGTTACGTTAGCAGTCCAACATTAGTAATCTACAACTAGTTGTCCACAGTTAGATGTACAGAAAAAATCAATATAAATTATCTCGAATCAATCCACGACCCAGTGTATACAAGTCTCAGGCTAGATCACAACTCAAAGTATATATTATTTTGGAATCAACCTCAACCCTGTATAGCTAACTCAAGCATTACTGCATATAGAGTGTCTATGGTTGTTCCCAAATAATATATATAGATGGGTCGATATGATATGTCAAAACATTGTATACGTGTCTATGGTATCCCAAGATTATATAATATATGTTAGAATACATGTATAATACAATATAAGTTAGTTAAGTTATGATTTGTATAGATTTGTTACAAATTTCACGTAGCTACAACAAGCAAAATTATCCAATCTTGTTTTACCCATAACTTCTTCGTTTTAAATCCGTTTTGAGTGATTCAAGTTGCTATGGTTTCATAATGAACTGAAATTTATGAAACTAAACAGAAAAAGTATAAGTTTATAGTCAGAAATACAGGTTACAAGTCAATATTGTAAGAGGTAGTCATTTCAGTCGAAAGAACGACGTCTTGATGACCATTTTGAAAAATATACTTCCACTTTGAGTTTAACCATGATTTTTGGACATATTTTCATGTTAATAATAAAAATCATTTTCCCAGAAGAACAACTTTTAAATCAAATTTTATCATAGTTTTTAATTATCAAACCCAAAACAGCCCGCAGTTTTACTACGACGGCGTATGTCCGGTTTTACAGTGTTCATCGTGTTTCCAAGTTTTAAATCATTAAGTTAGCATATCATATAGATATAGAACATGTGTTTAGTTGATTTTAAAAGTCAAGTTAGAAGGATTAACTTTATTTGCGAACAAATTTAGAATTAACTAAACTATGTTCTAGTGATTACAAGTTTAATTCATCGAATCAGATAGTTATGTATATATGAATCGAATGATGTTATGAACATCATTACTACCTCAAGTTTAGTAGGTAAACCTATTGGAAGTGATAAGAAATGATCTAGCTTCAAAGGATCTTGGATGGCTTGAAAGTTCTTGAAGTAGAATCATGACACGAAAACAAGTTCAAGTAAGATTTTTACTCGAATTAAGATAGTTTATAGTTATAGAAATTGAATCAAAGTTTGAATATGAGTATTACCTTGAATAATAAAGATAACCTACTGTAAATAACAAAGGTTTCTTGATCTTAGATGATTACTTGGAATGGATTTGAAAGCTTGGAAGTAGACTTGCAAACTTGAAAGTATTCTTGATTTTATGAAACTAGAACTTATAGAATTTATGAAGAACACTTAGAACTTGAAGATAGAACTTGAGAGAGATTAATTAGATGGAGAAAATTGAAGAATGAAAGTGTTTTATGTGTTTTTGGTCGTTGGTATATGGATTAGATATAAAGGATGTGTAAGTTTGTTTTCTTGTAAATAATTCATGAATGATTTATAATACTTTTGTAATTTTGTGAGATATTTCATGCTAGTTGCCAAATGATGGTTCCCACATATTTGATAACTCATTAAGGGCTACTAAGAGCTGATCATTGAATGTATATACCAATAGTATATACAATTAGAAGCTGGGTATTGTACGAGTACGAGTACCGAACGAATACGAGTAGAATTCTTGATGAAAATGTATGAGAATGCAATTGTAACTAATTTTGTTAAGTACAAGTATTTCGATATGTGTCTTGAAGTCTTCCAAAAGTATATTAATACATCTTAATACACTACATATATATACATTTTAACTAAGTCGTTAAGTCATCGTTAGTCGTTACATGTAAGTGTTGTTTTGAAACCTTTAAGTTAACGATCTCATTTAATGTTGTTAACCCATTGTTTATTATATCTAATGAGATGTTAAATTATTACATTATCATGATATTATGATGTATGAATATATCTTAATATGATTTATATACATTAAAATGTCGTTACAACGATAATCATTACATATATGTCTCGTTTCGAAATTCTTAAGTTAGTAGTCTTGTTTTACATATGTAGTTCATTGTTAACATACTTAATGATATATATAATTATCATTTTATCATGTTAAATATAGTGTAACAATATCTTAATATGATACATATGTATTTAGTAAGACGTTGTTATAACGATAATCGTTATATATATCGTTTCGAGTTTCTTAACTTAGTAGTCTCATTTTTATGTATATAACTCATTGTTAATATACCTAATGAGATACTTACTTATCATAATATCATGTTAACTATATATATATATATATATATATATATATATATATATATATATATATATATATATATATATATATATATATATATATATATATATATATATATATATATATATATATATCATATAGTTTTTACAAGTTTTAACGTTCGTGAATCGTCGGTCAATTTGGGTGGTCAATTGTCTACATGAAACCTATTTCAATTAATCAAGTCTTAATAAGTTTGATTGCTTAACATGTTGGAAACATTAAATCATGCAAATATAGTTTTCATTTAATGTATATAATCATGGAAAAGTTCGGGTCACTACAGTACCTACCCGTTAAATAAATTTTGTCCCGAAATTTTTAAGCAGTTGGAGGTGTTGACGTATCTTCTGGAAATAGGTATGGGTATTTCAGTTTCATTTGATCTTCACGCTCCCAGGTGAACTCGGGTCCTCTACGAGAATTCCATCGAACCTTAACGATTGGTATTTTATTTTGCATAAGTCTTTTAACCTCACGATCCATTATTTCAACGGGTTCTTCGATGAATTGAAGTTTTTCATTGATTTGGATTTCGTCTAACGGAATAGTGAGATCTTCTTTAGCAAAACATTTCTTCAGATTCGAGACATGAAAAGTATTATGTACCCCGGTGAGTTGTTGAGGTAAGTCAAGTCGGTAAGCTACTGGTCCGACACGATCTATAATCTTGAATGGTCCAATGTAACTTGGATTCAGTTTCTCCCGTTTACTAAATCGAACAACGCCTTTCCAAGGTGAAACCTTAAGCATGACCATCTCTCCAATTTTAAATTCTATATCTTTTCTCTTAATGTCCGCGTAGCTCTTTTGTCTACTTTGGGCGGTTTTCAACCGTTGTTGAATTTGAATAATTTTCTCGGTAGTTTCTTGGATTATCTTCGGCCCCGTAATTTGTCTATCTCCAACTTCACTCCAACAAATCAGAGATGTGCTTCAAACGGCGCCATCTTAATACTTGAATGGTAACTGTTGTTGTAGGAAAATTCTGCTAACGGTAGATGTCGATCCCAACTGTTTCTGAAATTAATAACACATGCTCGTAGCATGTCTTCAAGGGTCTGTTGAAATGTCCCGTTCTTATTGATTAAAAACATTCCATATTAATTGATTTCGTTGCGAGGTTTTGACCTCTATATGAGACGTTTTTCAAAGACTGCATTCATTTTTAAAACAAACCATAACCTTTATTTCATAAATAAAGGTTTAAATAGCTTTACGTAGATTATCAAATAATGATAATCTAAAATATCCTGTTTACACACGACCATTACATAATGGTTTACAATACAAATATGTTACATCGAAATCAGTTTCTGGAATGCAGTTTTTACACAATATCATACAAACATGGACTCCAAATCTTGTCCTTATTTTAGTATGCAACAGCGGAAGCTCTTAGTATTCACCTGAGAATAAACATGCTTTAAACGTCAACAAAAATGTTGGTGAGTTATAGGTTTAACCTATATATATCAAATCGTAACAATAGACCACAAGATTTCATATTTCAATACACATCCCATACATAGAGATAAAAATCATTCATATGGTGAACACCTGGTAACCGACATTAACAAGATGCATATATATAAGAATATCCCCATCATTCCGGGACACCCTTCGGATATGATATAAATTTCGAAGTACTAAAGCATCCGGTACTTTGGATGGGGCTTGTTGGGCCCGATAGATCTATCTTTAGGATTCGCGTCAATTAGGGTGTCTGTTTCCTAATTCTTAGATTACCAGACTTAATAAAAAGGGGCATATTCGATTTCGATAATTCAACCATAGAATGTAGTTTCACGTACTTGTGTCTATTTTGTAAATCATTTATAAAACCTGCATGTATTCTCATCCCAAAAATATTAGATTTTAAAAGTGGGACTATAACTCACTTTCACAGATTTTTACTTCGTCGGGAAGTAAGACTTGGCCACTGGTTGATTCACGAACCTATAACAATATATACATATATATCAAAGTATGTTCAAAATATATTTATAACACTTTTAATATATTTTGATGTTTTAAGTTTATTAAGTCAGCTGTCCTCGTTAGTAACCTACAACTAGTTGTCCACAGTTAGATGTACAGAAATAAATCGATAAATATTATCTTGAATCAATCCACGACCCAGTGTATACGTATCTCAGTATTGATCACAACTCAAACTATATATATTTTGGAATCAACCTCAACCCTGTATAGCTAACTCCAACATTCACATATAGAGTGTCTATGGTTGTTCCGAAATATATATAGATGTGTCGACATGATAGGTCGAAACATTGTATACGTGTCTATGGTATCTCAAGATTACATAATATACAATACAAGTTGATTAAGTTATGGTTGGAATAGATTTGTTACCAATTTTCACGTAGCTAAAATGAGAAAAATTATCCAATCTTGTTTTACCCATAACTTCTTCATTTTAAATCCGTTTTGAGTGAATCAAATTACTATGGTTTCATATTGAACTCTATTTTATGAATCTAAACAGAAAAGTATAGGTTTATAGTTGGAAAAATAAGTTACAAGTCGTTTTTGTAAAGGTAGTCATTTCAGTCGAAAGAAAGACGTCTAGATGACCATTTTAGAAAACATACTTCCACTTTGAGTTTAACCATAATTTTTGGATATAGTTTCATGTTCATAATAAAAATCATTTTCTCAGAATAACAACTTTTAAATCAAAGTTTATCATAGTTTTTAATTAACTAACCCAAAACAGCCCGCGGTGTTACTACGACGGCGTAAATCCGGTTTTACGGTGTTTTTCGTGTTTCCAGGTTTTAAATCATTAAGTTAGCATATCATATAGATATAGAACATGTGTTTAGTTGATTTTAAAATTCAAGTTAGAAGGATTAACTTTTGTTTGCGAACAAGTTTAGAATTAACTAAACTATGTTCTAGTGATTACAAGTTTAAACCTTCGAATAAGATAGCTTTATATGTATGAATCGAATGATGTTATGAACATCATTACTACCTTAAGTTACTTGGATAAACCTACTGGAAAAGTGAAAAATGGATCTAGCTTCAACGGATCCTTGGATGGCTCGAAGTTCTTGAAGCAGAATCATGACACGAAAACAAGTTCAAGTAAGATCATCACTTGAAATAAGATTGTTATAGTTATAGAAATTGAACCAAAGTTTGAATATGATTATTACCTTGTATTAGAATGATAACCTACTGTAAGAAACAAAGATTTCTTGAGGTTGGATGATCACCTTACAAGATTGGAAGTGAGCTAGCAAACTTGAAAGTATTCTTGATTTTATGAAACTAGAACTTTTGGAATTTATGAAGAACACTTAGAACTTGAAGATAGAACTTGAGAGAGATCAATTAGATGAATAAAATTGAAGAATGAAAGTGTTTGTAGGTATTTTTGGTCGTTGGTGTATGGATTAGATATAAAGGATATGTAATTTTGTTTTCATGTAAATAAGTCATGAATGATTACTCATATTTTTGTAATTTTATGAGATATTTCATGCTAGTTGCCAAATGATGGTTCCCACATGTCTTAGGTGACTCACATGGGCTTCTAAGAGCTGATCATTGGAGTGTATATACCAATAGTACATACATCTAAAAGCTGTGTATTGTACGAGTACGAATACGGGTGCATACGAGTAGAATTGTTGATGAAACTGAACGAGGATGTAATTGTAAGCATTTTTGTTAAGTAGAAGTATTTTGATAAGTGTATTGAAGTCTTTCAAAAGTGTATAAATACATATTAAAACACTACATGTATATACATTTTAACTGAGTCGTTAAGTCATCGTTAGTCGTTACATGTAAGTGTTGTTTTGAAACCTTTAGGTTAACGATCTTGTTAAATGTTGTTAACCCAATGTTTATAATATCAAATGAGATTTTAAATTATTATATTATCATGATATTATCATGTATGAATATCTCTTAATATGATATATATACATTAAATGTCTTTACAACGATAATCGTTACATATATGTCTCGTTTAAAAATCATTAAGTTAGTAGTCTTGTTTTTACATATGTAGTTCATTGTTAATATACTTAATGATATATTTTCTTATCATAGTATCATGTTAACTATATATATATCCATATATGTGTCATCATATAGTTTTTACAAGTTTTAACGTTCGTGAATCACCGGTCAACTTGGGTGGTCAATTGTCTATATGAAACATATTTCAATTAATCAAGTCTTAACAAGTTTGATTGCTTAACATGTTGGAAACATTTAATCATGTAAATATCAATCTCAATTAATATATATAAACATGGAAAAGTTCGGGTCACTACAGTACCTACCCGTTAAATAAATTTCGTCCCGAAATTTTAAGCTGTTGAAGGTGTTGACGAATCTTCTGGAAATAGATGCGGGTATTTCTTCTTCATCTGATCTTCACGCTCTCAGGTGAACTCGGGTCCTCTACGAGCATTCCATCGAACCTTAACAATTGGTATCTTGTTTTGCTTAAGTCTTTTAACCTCATGATCCATTATTTCGACGGGTTCTTCGATGAATTGAAGTTTTTCGTTGATTTGGATTTCATCTAACGGAATAGTGAGATCTTCTTTAGCAAAACATTTCTTCAAATTCGAGACGTGGAAAGTGTAATGTACAGCCGCGAGTTGTTGAGGTAACTCTAGTCGGTAAGCTACTGGTCCGACACGATCAATAATCTTGAATGGTCCAATATACCTTGGATTTAATTTCCCTCGTTTACCAAATCGAACAACGCCTTTCCAAGGTGCAACTTTAAGCATGACCATCTCTCCAATTTCAAATTCTATATCATTTCTTTTAATGTCAGCGTAGCTCTTTTGTCGACTTTGGGCGGTTTTCAACCGTTGTTGAATTTGGATGATCTTCTCGGTAGTTTCTTGTATAATCTCCGGACCCGTAATCTGTCTATCCCCCACTTCACTCCAACAAATCGGAGACCTGCACTTTCTACCATAAAGTGCTTCAAACGGCGCCATCTCAATGCTTGAATGGTAGCTGTTGTTGTAGGAAAATTCTGCTAACGGTAGATGTCGATCCCAACTGTTTCCGAAATCAATAACACATGCTCGTAGCATGTCTTCAAGCGTTTGTATCGTCCTTTCGCTCTGCCCATCAGTTTGTGGATGATAGGCAGTACTCATGTCTAGACGAGTTCCTAATGCTTGCTGTAATGTCTGCCAGAATCTTGAAATAAATCTGCCATCCCTATCAGAGATAATAGAGATTGGTATTCCATGTCTGGAGACGACTTCCTTCAAATACAGTCGTGCTAACTTCTCCATCTTGTCATCTTCTCTTATTGGCAGGAAGTGTGCTGATTTGGTGAGACGATCAACTATTACCCAAATAGTATCAAAACCACTTGCAGTCCTTGGCAATTTAGTGATGAAATCCATGGTAATGTTTTCCCATTTCCATTCTGGGATTTCGGGTTGTTGAAGTAGACCTGATGGTTTCTGATGCTCAGCTTTGACCTTAGAACACGTCAAACATTCTCCTACGTATTTAGCAACATCGGCTTTCATACCCGGCCACCAAAAATGTTTCTTGAGATCCTTGTACATCTTCCCCGTTCCAGGATGTATTGAGTATCTGGTTTTATGAGCTTCTCTAAGTACCATTTCTCTCATATCTCCAAATTTTGGTACCCAAATCCTTTCAGCCCTATACCGGGTTCTGTCTTCCCGAATATTAAGATGCTTCTCCGATCCTTTGGGTATTTCATCCTTTAAATTTCCCTCTTTTAAAACTCCTTGTTGCGCCTCCTTTATTTGAGTAGTAAGGTTATTATGAATCATTATATTCATAGATTTTACTCGAATGGGTTCTCTGTCCTTCCTGCTCAAGGCATCGGCTACCACATTTGCCTTCCCCGGGTGGTAACGAATCTCAAAGTCGTAATCATTCAACAATTCAATCCACCTACGCTGCCTCATATTCAGTTGTTTCTGATTAAATATGTGTTGAAGACTTTTGTGGTCAGTATATATAATACTTTTGACCCCATATAAGTAGTGCCTCCAAGTCTTTAATGCAAAAACAACCGCGCCTAATTCCAAATCATGCGTCGTATAATTTTGCTCGTGAATCTTCAATTGTCTAGATGCATAAGCAATCACCTTCGTTCGTTGCATTAATACACAACCGAGACCTTGCTTTGATGCGTCACAATAAATCACAAAATCATCATTCCCTTCAGGCAATGACAATATAGGTGCCGTAGTTAGCTTTTTCTTCAATAACTGAAACGCTTTCTCTTGTTCATCCTTCCATTCAAATTTCTTCCCTTTATGCGTTAATGCAGTCAAGGGTTTTGCTATTCTGGAAAAGTCTTGGATGAACCTTCTGTAGTAACCAGCTAGTCCTAAAAACTGGCGTATGTGTTTCGGAGTTTTCGGGGTTTCCCACTTTTCAACAGTTTCTATCTTTGCCGGATCCACCTTAATACCTTCTTTGTTCACTATGTGACCGAGGAATTGAACTTCTTCCAACCAAAATGCACACTTTAAAAACTTAGCGTACAATTCTTCCTTCCTCAATACTTCTAACACCTTTCTCAAATGTTCACCGTGTTCTTGGTTATTCTTTGAGTAAATAAGTATGTCATCAATGAAAACAATGACAAACTTGTCAAGGTATGGTCCACACACTCGGTTCATAAGGTCCATGAACACAGCTGGTGCATTAGTTAAACCAAACGGCATGACCATAAACTCATAATGACCGTAACGTGTTCTGAAAGCAGTCTTTGGAATATCATCTTCTTTCACCCGCATTTGATGATACCCGGAACGTAAGTCAATCTTTGAATAAACAGACGAGCCTTGTAGTTGATCAAATAAGTCATCGATTCTCGGTAGTGGGTAGCGGTTCTTGATGGTAAGTTTGTTCAACTCTCGGTAGTCGATACACAACCTGAATGTACCATCTTTCTTCTTGACAAACAAAACAGGAGCTCCCCACGGTGATGTGCTTGGTCGAATGAAACCACGCTCTAAAAGTTCTTGTAATTGGCTTTGTAGTTCTTTCATCTCGCTGGATGCGAGTCTGTAAGGAGCACGAGCTATTGGTGCAGCTCCTGGTACAAGATCTATTTGAAATTCAACGGATCGATGTGGGGGTAATCCCGGTAATTCTTTCGGAAATACATCGGGAAATTCTTTTGCAATGGGAACATCATTGATGCTCTTTTCTTCAGTTTGTACTTTCTCGACGTGTGCTAGAACAGCATAGCAACCTTTTCTTATTAGTTTTTGTGCCTTCAAATTACTAATAAGATGTAGCTTCGTGTTGCCCTTTTCTCCGTACACCATTAAGGGTTTTCCTTTTTCTCGTATAATGCGAATTGCATTTTTGTAACAAACGATCTCTGCTTTCACTTCTTTCAACCAGTCCATACCGATTATCACATCAAAACTCCCTAACTCTACTGGTATCAAATCAATCTTAAATGTTTCGCTAACCAGTTTAATTTCTCGATTCCGACATATATTATCTGCTGAAATTAATTTACCATTTGCTAATTCGAGTAAAAATTTACTATCCAAAGGCGTCAATGGACAACTTAATTTAGCACAAAAATCTCTACTCATATAGCTTCTATCCGCACCCGAATCAAATAAAACGTAAGCAGATTTATTGTCAATAAGAAACGTACCCGTAACAAGCTCCGGGTCTTCCTGTGCCTCTGCCGCATTAATATTGAAAACTCTTCCGCGGCCTTGTCCATTCGTGTTCTCCTGGTTCGGGCAATTTCTAATAATGTGGCCCGGTTTTCCACATTTATAACAAACTACATTGGCATAACTTGCTCCGACACTACTTGCTCCGCCATTACTCGTTCCGACACCATTTGTTCCTTTCGTTCTGTTAACCCCTGGTCCGTAGACATCACACTTCGCCGCGCTATGACCATTTCTTTTACACTTGTTGCAAAATTTGGTATAGAACCCCGAGTGATACTTTTCACACCTTTGGCATAGCTGCTTCTGATTGTTGTTGTTGTTGCGGTTATTATTGTTGTTAAGATGATTGTTGTAGTTGCTGTTGTTGTTGTTGTTGTTGGGCCGTTTGTTGTAGTTGCGATTGATGTTGCAATTGTTAGGATAGTTGTTGCGATTATTGTTGTAATTACTGTTGTTGTTGTATTGGTGATTCTTATCACCGTTTTCCTCCCACTTTCTTTTGACTTGCTTCACATTGGCCTCTTCAGCAGTCTGTTCTTTAATTCTTTCTTCAATCTGGTTCACTAGTTTGTGAGCCATTCTACATGCCTGTTGTATGGAGGCGGGCTCGTGTGAACTTATATCTTCTTGGATTCTTGCCGGTAATCCTTTCACAAACGCGTCGATCTTCTCTTCCTCATCTTCGAATGCTCCCGGACACAATAGGCACAATTCTGTGAATCGTCTTTCGTACGTGGTAATATCAAATCCTTGGGTTCGTAACCCTCTAAGTTCTGTCTTGAGCTTATTGACCTCGGTTCTGGGACGGTACTTCTCGTTCATCAAGTGCTTGAATGCTGACCACGGTAGTGCGTACGCATCGTCTTGTCCCACTTGCTCTAGATAGGTATTCCACCATGTTAACGCAGAACCTGTGAAGGTATGCGTAGCGTACTTCACTTTGTCCTCTTCAGTACACTTACTTATGGCAAACACCGATTCAACCTTCTCGGTCCACCGTTTCAATCCGATCGGTCCTTCGGTTCCATCAAATTCCAAAGGTTTGCAGGCAGTGAATTCTTTGTAGGTGCATCCTACACGATTTCCTGTACTGCTAGATCCAAGGTTATTGTTGGTATGTAGCGCAGCCTGTACTGCGGCTATGTTTGAAGCTAGAAAAGTATGGAATTCCTCTTCATTCATATTCACGGTGTGTCGAGTAGTCGGTGCCATTTCCTTCAAAATAGTCAAATGGAACAAGTTAATCATACAGAATATTAAGAGTAGTTAATAGTATTTCGTAGCATAATATGAACTCATTTATAAAAGCTTTTTTTTCATATTAGCATTTTATAAGTTTAAATTCGGGTAGTACCTACCCGTTAAGTTCATACTTAGTAGCTAATATACAATTCAACTACTACAATTCTATATGAAAAACTGATTATAATAATAATATTTCGAGTTCAAACTTTTATACAATATTTTACAAACTTACAATACCGCTTATTTTACATAAAGCATGAAATATAGCACACAATAACTTTGATACAAGATAGTTGTGAAGATAATTCTAGCTAGTACACAAGTCGTTCAGCAAAGGCAATAAATACACGTAATTCATACGTCCAGAAACAAGTCATGCATTCTGGTTTTACTAGGATTACTTCCCATCCTTGGTCTTGTGGAACATAACCGTTATGGCCGTTGATAAGACAGCGTGTTGTAACGTCGTCAAAAGGACGAGGGTTACGTAATGTCCAACAGTCCCGTAACAATCTAAAAACCTCATTTCTTACCCCAATTACCGACTCCGTCACTTGTGGAAACGTTTTGTTTAATAGTTGTAGCCCGATGTTCTTGTTCTCACTTTGGTGAGAAGCGAACATTACTAATCCGTAAGCATAACATGCTTCTTTATGTTGCATGTTAGCCGCTTTTTCTAAATCACGAAGTCCAATATTCGGATATATTGAGTCAAAATAATTTCTTAACCCGTTGCGTAAAATAGCATTTGGGTTCCCCGCAATATATGCGTCAAAGTAAACACATCGTAACTTATGGGTTTCCCAATGTGATATCCCCCATCTTTCAAATGAAAGTCTCTTATAAACCAAGACATTCTTGGAACGTTCTTCGAATGTCTTACAAACTGATCTCGCCTTAAATAGTTGTGCCGAGGAATTCTGACCAACTCTAGACAAGATTTCATCAATCATGTCTCCGGGTAGGTCTCTTAAAATATTGGGTTGTCTATCCATTTTGTATTTTTAAACTGTAAAATAAACAAGAGTTAGATTCATAAAAAAATACTTATTAATACAAGCAATTTTTACATATATCATAAAGCATAAGCACACTATATTACATATATTACACCACACGAATACAACTATCTTATTCCGACTCGCTTGTTTCTTCTTCTTCGGTTTTGGTTCGTTTTGCCAAGTTTCTAGGGATATATGATGTTCCCCTAATACGAGCCGTCGTTATCCACATTGGTTTAGAAAAACCTGGTGGTTTAGAGGTTCCCGGGTCATTGTTACAACTTAAGGACTTCGGGGGTTGATGATACATATAAAGTTCATCGGGGTTGGAATTAGATTTCCCTATTTTTATGCCCTTTCCCTTATTATTTTCTTTTGCCTTTTTAAATTCAGTTGTGGTAATTTCTATAACATCATCAGAATTCTCGTCAGAATCCGATTCATCGGAGAATTGGTAATCCTCCCAATATTTTGCTTCCTTGGCGGAAACACCATTGACCATAATTAACCTTGGTCGGTTGGTTGAGGATTTTCTTTTACTTAACCGTTTTATTATTTCCCCGACCGGTTCTACTTCTTCATCCGGTTCCGATTCTTCTTCCGGTTCCGATTCTTCTTCCGGTTCCGACTCTTCTTCCGGTTCCTCTTCGGGAACTTGTGAATCAGTCCACGAATCATTCCAATTTACATTTGACTCTTCATTATTATTAGGTGAATCAATGGGACTTGTTCTAGAGGTAGACATCTATCACATAATATCAAACGCGTTAAGAGATTAATATATCACATAATATTCACATGTTAAAAATATATAGTTTCCAACAAAATTTGTTAAGCAATCATTTTTCAAGTAAACACGGTCGAAGTCCAGACTCACTAATGCATCCTAACAAACTCGATAAGACACACTAATGCAAAATTCTGGTTCTCTAAGACCAACGCTCGGATACCAACTGAAATGTCCCGTTCTTATTGATTAAAAACGTTCCATATTAATTGATTTCGTTGCGAGGTTTTGACCTCTATATGAGACGTTTTTCAAAGACTGCATTCATTTTTAAAACAAACCATAACCTTTATTTCATAAATAAAGGTTTAAAAAGCTTTACGTAGATTATCAAATAATGATAATCTAAAATATCCTGTTTACACACGACCATTACATAATGGTTTACAATACAAATATGTTACATCGAAATCAGTTTCTGGAATGCAGTTTTTACACAATATCATACAAACATGGACTCCAAATCTTGTCCTTATTTTAGTATGCAACAGCGGAAGCTCTTAGTATTCACCTGAGAATAAACATGCTTTAAACGTCAACAAAAATGTTGGTGAGTTATAGGTTTAACCTATATATATCAAATCGTAACAATAGACCACAAGATTTCATATTTCAATACACATCCCATACATAGAGATAAAAATCATTCATATGGTGAACACCTGGTAACCGACATTAACAAGATGCATATATATAAGAATATCCCCATCATTCCGGGACACCCTTCGGATATGATATAAATTTCGAAGTACTAAAGCATCCGGTACTTTGGATGGGGCTTGTTGGGCCCGATAGATCTATCTTTAGGATTCGCGTCAATTAGGGTGTCTGTTCCCTAATTCTTAGATTACCAGACTTAATAAAAAGGGGCATATTCGATTTCGATAATTCAACCATAGAATGTAGTTTCACGTACTTGTGTCTATTTTGTAAATCATTTATAAAACCTGCATGTATTCTCATCCCAAAAATATTAGATTTTAAAAGTGGGACTATAACTCACTTTCACAGATTTTTACTTCGTCGGGAAGTAAGACTTGGACACTGGTTGATTCACGAACCTATAACAATATATACATATATATCAAAGTATGTTCAAAATATATTTACAACACTTTTAATATATTTTGATGTTTTAAGTTTATTAAGTCAGCTGTCCTCGTTAGTAACCTACAACTAGTTGTCCACAGTTAGATGTACAGAAATAAATCGATAAATATTATCTTGAATCAATCCACGACCCAGTGTATACGTATCTCAGTATTGATCACAACTCAAACTATATATATTTTGGAATCAACCTCAACCCTGTATAGCTAACTCCAACATTCACATATAGAGTGTCTATGGTTGTTCCGAAATATATATAGATGTGTCGACATGATAGGTCGAAACATTGTATACGTGTCTATGGTATCTCAAGATTACATAATATACAATACAAGTTGATTAAGTTATGGTTGGAATAGATTTGTTACCAATTTTCACGTAGCTAAAATGAGAAAAATTATCCAATCTTGTTTTACCCATAACTTCTTCATTTTAAATCCGTTTTGAGTGAATCAAATTACTATGGTTTCATATTGAACTCTATTTTATGAATCTAAACAGAAAAGTATAGGTTTATAGTTGGAAAAATAAGTTACAAGTCGTTTTTGTAAAGGTAGTCATTTCAGTTGAAAGAACGACGTCTAGATGACCATTTTAGAAAACATACTTCCACTTTGAGTTTAACCATAATTTTTGGATATAGTTTCATGTTCATAATAAAAATCATTTTCTCAGAATAAAAACTTTTAAATCAAAGTTTATCATAGTTTTTAATTAACTAACCCAAAACAGCCCGCGGTGTTACTACGACGGCGTAAATCCGGTTTTACGGTGTTTTTCGTGTTTCCAGGTTTTAAATCATTAAGTTAGCATATCATATAGATATAGAACATGTGTTTAGTTGATTTTAAAATTCAAGTTAGAAGGATTAACTTTTGTTTGCGAACAAGTTTAGAATTAACTAAACTATGTTCTAGTGATTACAAGTTTAAACCTTCGAATAAGATAGCTTTATATGTATGAATCGAATGATGTTATGAACATCATTACTACCTTAAGTTCCTTGGATAAACCTACTGTAAAAGAGAAAAATGTATCTAGCTTCAACGGATCCTTGGATGGCTCGAAGTTCTTGAAGCAGAATCATGACACGAAAACAAGTTCAAGTAAGATCATCACTTGAAATAAGATTGTTATAGTTATAGAAATTGAACCAAAGTTTGAATATGATTATTACCTTGTATTAGAATGATAAACTACTGTAAGAAACAAAGATTTCTTGAGGTTGGATGATCACCTTACAAGATTGGAAGTGAGCTAGCAAACTTGAAAGTATTCTTGATTTTATGAAACTAGAACTTTTGGAATTTATGAAGAACACTTAGAACTTGAAGATAGAACTTGAGAGAGATCAATTAGATGAAGAAAATTGAAGAATGAAAGTGTTTGTAGGTGTTTTTGGTCGTTGGTGTATGGATTAGATATAAAGGATATGTAATTTTGTTTTCATGTAAATAAGTCATGAATGATTACTCATATTTTTGTAATTTTATGAGATATTTCATGCTAGTTGCCAAATGATGGTTCCCACATGTGTTAGGTGACTCACATGGGCTGCTAAGAGCTGATCATTGGAGTGTATATACCAATAGTACATACATCTAAAAGCTGTGTATTGTACGAGTACGAATACGGGTGCATACGAGTAGAATTGTTGATGAAACTGAACGAGGATGTAATTGTAAGCATTTTTGTTAAGTAGAAGTATTTTGATAAGTGTATTGAAGTCTTTAAAAAGTGTATAAATACATATTAAAACACTACATGTATATACATTTTAACTGAGTCGTTAAGTCATCGTTAGTCGTTACATGTAAGTGTTGTTTTGAAACCTTTAGGTTAACGATCTTGTTAAATGTTGTTAACCCAATGTTTATAATATCAAATGAGATTTTAAATTATTATATTATCATGATATTATCATGTATGAATATCTCTTAATATGATATATATACATTAAATGTCTTTACAACGATAATCGTTACATATATGTCTCGTTTAAAAATCATTAAGTTAGTAGTCTTGTTTTTACATATGTAGTTCATTGTTAATATACTTAATGATATATTTTCTTATCATAGTATCATGTTAACTATATATATATATCCATATATGCGTCATCATATAGTTTTTACAAGTTTTAACGTTCGTGAATCACCGGTCAACTTGGGTGGTCAATTGTCTATATGAAACATATTTCAATTAATCAAGTCTTAACAAGTTTGATTGCTTAACATGTTGGAAACATTTAATCATGTAAATATCAATCTCAATTAATATATATAAACATGGAAAAGTTCGGGTCACTACATCTGTATCGTCCTTTCACTTTGCCCATCAGTTTGGGAATGATAGGCAGTACTCATGTCTAGACGAATTCCAAATGCTTGTTGTAATGTCTGCCAGAATCTTGAAACAAATCTGCCATCCCTATCAGAGATAATAAAGACTGGTATTCCATGTCTGGAGACAACTTCCTTCAAGTATAAACGTGCCAATTTTTCCATTTTATCATCTTCTCTTATTGGCAGAAAGTGTGCTGACTTGGTGAGACGATCGACTATTACCCAAATAGTATCATAACCACTTACAGTCCTTGGTAATTTAGTACTGAAATCCATGGTAATGTTTTCCCATTTCTATTCCGGGATTTCGGGTTGTTGAAGTAGACCTGATGGTTTCTGATGTACAGCTTTGACCTTAGTACACGTCAAACATTCTCCTACGTATCTAGCAATATCGGCTTTCATACCCGGCCACCAAAAGTGTTTCTTGAGATCTTTGTACATCTTTCCCGCTCCGAGATGTATTGAGTATCTGGTTTTATGTGCTTCCTTAAGTACCATTTCTCTCACATCTCCAAACTTTGGTGCCCAAATTCTTTCAGCCCTATACTGGGTTCCGTCTTCCCGAATATTTAGATGTTTCTCCGATCCTTTGGGTATTTCATTCCTCAATTTTCCTTCTTTTAAAACTCCCTGCTGCGCCTCCTTTATTTGAGTAGTAAGGTTAGTACGAATAACTATATTCATAGCTTTTACCCGCATAGGTTCTCTGTCCTTTCTACTCAGAGCGTCGGCTACCACATTCGCCTTCCCCGGGTGGTAACGAATCTTAAAATCGTATTCGTTCAACAGTTTAACCCACCTACGCTGCCTCTTGTTCAGTTGTTTCTGATCAAATATGTGTTGGAGACTTTTGTGGTCGGTATATATAATACTTTTGACCCCATATAAGTAGTGCCTCCAAGTCTTTAATGCAAAAACAACCGCGCCTAATTCCAAATCATGTGTCGTATAATTCTGCTCGTGAATTTTCAATTGTCTAGATGCATAAGCAATTACCTTCGTTCGTTGTATTAATACACAACGAGGCCTTGCTTTGAGGTGTGACGATCGCTCCAAATCCATATGGACGAATACGTGATTCATCGATTTCATTGCGAGGTATTTGACCTCTATATGATACGTTTTACAAACATTGCATTCTTTTGAAAAGACACACCATAAATGAATATTTAAATCCAAGGTTTTCAACATCTGATGATTTCTACATATAGACAATCACCGTAAATAATAGTTTACACTAATACTTCCGTTGACAATGCAGTCAAAATAGATACATGGTGATGATTTTGTGAATGCAACGTTTTCTCGAATAAATCATGTATGACTCCATGTACATAGCTTGTATAACATATAAGCAAACACGAAAGACTTCTAGGGAACCTGAGAATAAACATGCTAACAAGTGTCAGCACAAAGGTTGGTGAGTTCATAGTTTTAATGTTGCGTATAATCTGTATATAAAGGTGGATCACAAGATTTCAGTTGTTTCATCCAGAAACGTTTATCAAAATATTCTACATGATTGAGCACCCTGGTAACTATACTTTAACATCTATATAATAAGTACCCCTGTTTTAACATACATGCAACCAACATGTACAATACACGCAAACCAACGTGTACTAACCTCAAATAGCATACGTCTGTTTTATAGTTCAGGCTAGGGTTTCTATACCTGGAACATACGGGGATGTCAAGCCCTATGGATCCATATATAACTACTCACGCCCACCAGTTCTTATAACCAGTAGTTACTAGTTACCAAAGCTAATGGATTTTCGGTTCAAACTCAGTGTAGAATTAAGTATGTACTTGTGTCCATTGCATTTAAAATAAAGTGCATGTATTCTCAGCCCAAAAATATAGATTGCAAAAGCAATTAAAAAGGGAGCAAATAAAACTCACCTTAGCAGCACATAAAGTCGTTCACCGAAATGTGACCGAAACTCAGAATACCAAATAACCGTAGATCTCAACCTAGAGAACATATGTTGGTCAATAAATGTCTGTCAAGCTAGGTCAGGTCATAGTGTATCACAATCCTAATGCTCGAGATCGACATACAAAAGTTATCAAAAGTCGTTTCAACAAGTTAATATGACTCAATACTATAGTTGAATGATCATGGCAATCGAAACATTTTAACATTTCACATAGTTTCCCAATACTTGTAAAATTAGACTATAGTTTTTATAAGGCTTTAAAATATGATAAAATAGTCGATTTTGACAATTGTTCAACAAAACGAGACGTGCCTTATATAAGGATTCATTTACTCGGCTGGTAATATTTAAAAATCCATTTTATCAATCTCATAAACAAGTTGTTTAAATCTTAATTGCAGATTTAAAAGCAATTTCAATTAACGTCAATCATAATTCAGTTGATCATATCTTTTAATTCGTTCATCGAAATTACGCGATTTCTAAATGAAAAGTTATTGATTTTTCTCCAGCTTTCCAAAAACATGCGTATCATATACTTTTTATCAGTAGCATATGTATCAAATTCGTGATTCATCATAAACTATCTAACGACAAAATTAAAGCATACAAGCAGTGTTGTAAATCTCCCGAGATCTCCCCGAGATCTAATCCGAGATCTCGTTTTTAGAAGGCAACCGACGAGATGTTCATCTCCCGAGATTTCTCGGTCAACGGGGTCAAACTTAGTCAAAGTCACGATTTCTCGGATTTTCTTGCTAATTTGTAAAATTTTCTTGTAAAATTCGTAATTTCTAAGATTTTCTCGCACATTTCTCGAATATTTTTGTAAAATCTCGTAAAAACGTATATAAATATACATATATTTATGTTTTTATGTATATTTTTATTAAAATAACTATAAAGTCAACGTAAGTCAACGTCCGAGATCTCCCCGAGATTATTCCGAGATGTCGAGATCTCCCTACAAAAGTCCAAACAAGATCTCCCTGAGATCCGAATTCTCCAACCTTGCATACAAGCATGCATAAACATATATACTCGAGCACTAGACATGGATACACTATTAAATATATAAAAGATAAGATATGAATGCTCACGTATCAATATTGTGATTCAATATTTGCAGGAAAGTACGTAGACGTAACAGAGATAATAAATACTAGGTTTGACTTGCAAACAATACCCATGAACATTACCCATAACCTCCATAGCTATAACCCATAGTTTCCTTAGCTCTATCCCGCTCAAAAAGCTTGTTTTGAAATCGTTCGAGCATACTCCCCTCGTAATATTTTATGTATAATACTACTAATAATAATACCCCTAACTATAAGATTAACAATAATATTAATCTTAATAATAATAATAATAATAATAATAATAATAATAATAATAATAATAATAATAATAATAATAATGATAATAATAATAATAAAAATAATATAAATATAAATATCAGAAATAGTGAGATGTATCGTGTATGTGTGTAAACTGAACCAAACTCGAACCAATTTATAGAACCTCGCCTGTCCCAGCCTTCCATGCGATCGCATGGCTGGGAAGGCATAAGCCCATGCGATCGCATGGCACTTGTGTCCAGCTCATTTTTGTTTAACTTCTAGTTTGTCGACATATTATTTAATTATAAATATAATAAATTTAATTTATATAATTAATTATATATTATATTAAATTCACGTGCATAGTTGACTTGTAATTTTTGTTCCAATAAGTCGTCTGTCGTCACTCGACTTATGTCCCGGTTCTGATTTTTCGAACGTCCTTTCGTACACTTAGAAAACCTGTACTTTACGTTTCGCGACTCGTACATTTGTCAAAATATAGACTTAAATTATCCATAAACTGAGACGACCCGACCCAATCCATAAGGACGAATACAATAACATATGATTACATCGCGAGGTATTTGACCTCTATATGATAAATTTTACAAACATTGCATTCGTTTTTTTTAAAAGACAAACTTTCGTTACATCGACAGTTGACAGGCATGTAAAGCATTTCATAATATATCCAAATATAATTGACTTAATAATAATCTTGATGAACTCAACGACTCGAATGCAACATCTTTTGAAATATGTCATGAATGACTCCAAGTAATATCTCTAATATGAGCAAATGCACAGCGGAAGATTTCTTTCGTACCTGAGAATAAACATGCTTTAAAGTGTCAACCAAAAGGTTGGTGAGTTCATTAGTTTATCATAAAGAATCATTTCATAATTTTAATAGACCACAAGATTTCATACTTCCATTTCTCATAATCATACGTCCCATGCATAGAGACAAAAATATCATTCTTTTGGATTGAACACCTGGTAACCGACATTCACAATATGCATATAAGAATATCCCCATCATTCCGGGATCCTCCTTCGGACATGATATAAATTTCGAAGTACTAAAGTATCCGGTACTTTGGATGGGGCTTGTTGGGCCCGATAGATCTATCTTTAGGATTCGCGTCAATTAGGGTGTCTGTTCCCTAATTCTTAGATTACCAGACTTAATAAAAAGGGCATATTCGATTAGATAATCCAACCATAGAATGTAGTTTCGATCACTTGTGTCCATTTCGTAAAACATTTATAAAAGCAGCGCATGCATTCTCAGTCCCAAAAATATATATTGCGAAAGCATTTAAAAAGGGAGTAATGAAAACTCACCATACTGTATTTTGTAGTAAAAATACATATAACATCATTGAGCAAGTGTAGGGTTGGCCTCGTATTCACGAACCTATATTAATTATATATATATTTATATGTTGATCAATATTTGTCTAACAATTTAGGTTATGTCATAGTGTACCACAATCCTAATGCTCGAGACTAATATGTAAAAGTCGACAAAAGTCAAATTAACTCAAAATGATTTCCAAAATTTATACATGATTATTATATATTTTAAATATCGTCGTTTTATATTTTTAAATATTTTTAAAAGATTTAATAGAGTAAATAATGAATAAAATTTATATTAAAATTTATATAATAAAATATACTTTTATATATCTTAGATAATAAACTTTATAAAGTTCATTGAATATCATAAACCGTTATGATAGGTTTTATTAAGGTATTTATATCATTTGTATTACAGTTTTGTTTGATAAAATAACATTGATAATAATAATAAGTAAGTTGTATTATTTTGTATTGATAATTATTATTATTCTACTAACAATAATAACAATATTTATATTTACGAAAATGGTATTATGACCATATGATAATTCTTATTACTAATGAAATTCTATATTAATAATGATACTCCTATTAAAATAATGATTTTTGTAAAGATGATATTTTTAATATTAAATATAATAATTTTAATGATAATAGTAGTATAACTTTAACGATAGTAATAATAATAAAATAACAATTTTTAATGATACTACTTCTTATAGATAATGATAATATTAATAATAATAATAATTAGATAATAGTTATGACGACGATTATAACGACGATAATAATAATCATTTTTAATAATAATACAAAAATTCATTTGACGATAACTTCTAATCCATCCGTCAAAATCATTCGGTACCTAAAGGAAAAGTTCTTAGTTTTTCGCTAGCTTTCCAACGACATGCATATCTTATATCTTATCTCATCCCTAGTATAACAACCTTTAAGATTCAACATAACCTATTTAGGGGCAATATCAAATATACAAGCATGCATAATTCTATTTTCTCGAGCACTAGTCAGGGATACACTATTGATAAATAAAAGTTAAGTTATGAGTGCTCACGTATCAATATTGAGGTTCAATATTGTAGGAAAGGTACGTAGAAGCAACGGAGATGACAAACACTAAATTGACCTCACGGGCATACCCATGAACCATACCCATCACCTCCATAGCCATAACCCATAATTTCCCTAGCTCTATCCTACTCATAAAACTTGTCTTGAAATGACCCGCTCATGACCTCGTCGTAATATTTTATGTTTAATACTAATAATATTTACTCCTAATACTACTAATAATAATCATAGGGTTAATAATAATAATAATAATAATATAAATAATAATAATAATAATAATAATAAGAGCAGAGGGAGTAATATGCTCGATGTTTATGTGTGTGTGAAAACCGCGTACGAAATTGATTAGATTTATAATGTGGCCATGAACAAGGAAAACAGCTCATACACATTAAAAAAATGTTGCCGACACTCAATCTCTTCATTTTCATTTACGTGAATAATATGAATTAATTAATATATAATATATTAAATCTTTAGAATTAATTAAATATTATATTATATTTACGTTCATGGTAAAAATATAATTTTTACAAAAATGACACGGTCGTGGTCTCGCGACTCATGTACCACTTTCGGTTTTTCGGGCGCACTTTCGTACGTTTAGAAAACTAGCCTTTTACGTTACGCGACGTGTACCTTTATCAAAAATTTAACTTACTCATCAATAAATTACCTTATAAAAAATGTAACTTATAAAATTGAGCGTTGTGGTCATTTACTTTTATAAATCAGTGACTCGTTGTTTATCAAAATATTTTATTTTAAATTAAACGTTTTGTGACATGTACCTTTATTATTAATTAGACTTAAATTAATTAAAAACTAACCCATTCAAAGTGTAACTTAATTTTTTGAGTGTTTTGGTCATTTCATTTTATAAATCGATGTCTCGTTATATAACAAAATATATATTTAATCTTATTAGTTTGAATCAAAACGTTTTAAAAATAAAATATATGTACATTTAAAATTTATAAACTTATACATAAGAAATATGTTTGAAATATTTATCTAATAATATAATATTTCACTTTTCAAAATTAATTATATTTGAAAGACCAAAATATATAACATTAAAATCATGTGAATACTAGATATTGTTATATCACCTAACGGTTATGCTCAAAAACTTAATCTGATATAACTTATTTATGCGCCAACATTTACTTTAATTTCTAAAACGCTCTAGTTAATATATCTAATAATAAATCGAATCAATGAACAAGGGTTACTATCTTTTACCTAACTAATATATCTAATATACATAATCACATTCTATATACGTTGCAAGTTATCAACCAAGTGTTATGAAATTCAATCCTCCACTAACTTTTGTCTAACTCCCAATAAGTGATACTTTGTTCTTACTTGTAAATCACTTTACCATTTATTCCGAATACCGTTAAAAGTAAGGGTTTCCTAATTCAAAGTGGACCTCATAACAGAGACTCATAATCATAGTTCAATGTATCCGATAATTCAATCATTTGATATTATCTTTTAATCTCGTCGATAAACTTACATCGAATAAATACGTTCGTATAAAGTATTATTCATTCAATATCTTGATAACATTTCCAACTTCATTAAATAGATCTCATAGCTTATATTCATATTAACTAATCCGTTCACTGTTTCATTAATATATTTCAATTTCATAATCACACCTATGAATATGTATATATCTTTATTTACACATAATTGTTCGTGAATCGTTTGGCATGGTCAAAGGGTATTTAATTAAATGAATATAATTTCAAAACTTTCGAGACTCAATCATTACAGATTTGCTTATCGTGTCGGATATATATAAAGGTTAAAGTTTAAATTTGTTCGGAAATCTCCGGGTCATCACAGTACCTACCCGTTAAAAGAAATTTCGTCCCGAAATTTGATAGAGGTTGTCATGGCTAACAGTAAGAGTGTTTTCATGACGTATATGAACTGATAATTAGGGTTTTATCATCATTGATTAATATAGATAAAATGATTTGTTTTTGTGAAGAGCACGAATGAAGCTATCACTTAAGAGTGAAAATGAATAAAAGTAAGTTTGACTTAACCGGTGTCATAGTCAAGATTGATTTCCAGAATTTAAGGAATTTAGAAGAAATCTTCATATTAAGATTTGATTCTTCGGTAATTAAGGAGATTCAGATCTTCTTTGATTAAACACGATAATCTGCTTCGATTGCTCTGTCGAAAATTTTCCTATAAATCCACCCTCTCCATTTCCTTATAACTCACACCTTCTATTCTTTCTTTCTCAATTCCTACTTTAAAGTATTCGTTAATATGCTCCATCCCATCCTGATCCTAGATATCCTCTTAACTTGCATATCTGTCATTCTTCTTTTTAATCTGCCACCAGAAGAATCTATTTTCTTCTACTATACTCTTGGGTTTATAGTGTTTCTAGTTCTCACATGTCTTTACATTGCTATATGCATCGATATATACGGGTTGTAATTTCCGGGTTGTTGTTAGATTTTACACCTTCCCTTATATTTCGATGTCCCTGCTTCTGTTTTCTATAGTCATCGTCATCCATAGTTAATCCTCTCTTCTATTTGCTGCGGTTTATACCCCGAATTTCTATTTCGGAGCATTATCCTTTCGTTTCTTCTTCTTGCGATTAAATAGCTCTCGTAATGGTCCAGAATTCGTATATATGGATTTCAGAAGGAATATAGTAATTGTTCTAAGAAGGAAAGGGCAATGGTAAATCCTGATTTGTTAAATTACCAGAATACCCTGAAAAAGACCGAATCATCAAGAAATAGTTCCTTGATATGTTTAGAGATTAAGTAGAATGTAAGAGTCGTGTAAATGGTACATGATGACGGTATATTCTGTGAATCATCACGTCCATTAGAAACTTAGCATGAATTACTGTAATATAATGACGTTGATCAAGTGTCATTATATTATACTAACTCATGCATCAGTTCCCAACACCACTTCAAAACATTTATATTTGAATTTTTCAGAATTTAGAAACTAACACAGTTTCTTTTATGTTGCAGATATTTCGGAGAGATAAATGATCTCAGATAAGGATAGTGGTGAACATATCTCCAGAAATATGGAGAATATGTATAATGGGAGATACGAAGATATCTTATAATATCTAAGGTAAGATGATGATGAAGAATATCTGTCTGTGAAGGTTTAGAATAAGGGGTAACGTGTTTGCTAACGTGTTCAGCAAGACACTGAATCATTTGAATCCTTTGAAGGCAGATTTAGTCCCTGTGATTTGTCCACGGCTTCCTTCATACTTTGCTCAATCCGTTTTCCAGTTCCAAATCTTCTCTTTTTCTGAGTTTTACCAACTCACTATCTTTTATCATCAAACTTTTGACCGTTTAAACCATCTACCATTTTTATGTTTCCTCTGCATTTAATGCTATAATATATGAATCTCTAGTTATCAATCCGAGGTGGGTTCAGAAGAATCGTGTTTTTAGATGATTAAACGCTGGTGGTAATATGGTGGAATATGAAAGGTTCTCCAGTAATAATGATGAAAGGGCAACGTATCCATCGGGGTTATAATAAGACTAGTCCGACTGAGAAGTCGAAATTGACTTGCTGGAGCTGTGACAAAATTGGCTACTTTGAAAAGAAATCGAAGTGTTGTTTTTGCTAATAAATGCTAAAGAATTCGACGAGGGTACGTGTTAAACTACGACTTTGGTTTCGAGAGCTTTTCAGGTACAAGACTTCGGATAATGTACGGTTGGATCATCATCTCGATTGTTCAATGTTTGAAGTGTATTCCGGAATTTCGAAGGGTTTCAAATGCAGATTGTCATAGTCAATATCCAAATGATGAAATCGTCCTAAATCCCGAATGATTTTTCATATCCATCTTGTGTGTTACGATTAAAAGTGATGTTCTATCACAGTTTTGAAGTCAAAGTATAACTTTGAAAAAATGTAAAGATCTAAGAGTGATGATTTTTGGTTGTATCTCGAGTTGAATTCTGAAATTCCCAAAATCAGAATATGTAATTAGATTCGAATAAGTATGGTTGTTTTGATTCTTATAGAAGAATGTATATTGGTATAGTTGATGATTGTCGAATCAGAATTGAAGATTGTGACATATTAATTGTGATTTTATATATCTCTCGGGTATTACCTACCCGTTAAAAAATTTCACAATTAATCTTTTGAACAAGAATTCTCATTACAATCTTTATGAAAATATATGTGGGTATATTTTCTTCAGATGTAGTACAGATTCAATGAGTTAATATCATACTAAGCTCATTTGATTTTCGGATTGAATTAGAAATGAATTTTCTCTAAAACATTAGAGATTACATAATCTTTGCGGAGTATTTCACTAATGTAATCAATGCTTCAATATTTATATGTATTTCCTTAGTGAATCATGCTGATGCTCATAGAACTCTTGCTAACTTCGCAAGATACGAATATTGTTTTCCCGTAAATTTCGGGTATATCGAAGATGAAAGTGTATAATCAAACATGTTATTGAATGATACACTTGATTTATTATGAACCGGAGTTCATTAGATTGAAACAGAGATTGTGGTTAACGATGATTAAGTTGTTAATGAAGGATGTACATCATAAGATATTAGTAATATGAATTTGAACGAGTAGTATCTACTCTTTTTCAATTCATACTTAATAGCTTAGTACAAAAAGATTTCTTATAATTCCAGAATTCATATATATAAAATATATAATAATTCTTCAGAAGGAATGAGTTAATACTATATAACATATTCGTTGTTGATTGGTAACGATTTCCACAGTGATTCTTGAACTGATGGGATTTGTGATGTCATAGGTGTTGCTGATTCTGACGATGCTGACGTTAATGACTATACTGGTGATGCTAACGGTACTGTTGCTGCTGACGATACTTCCGGTAATTGCTAGTGATGCTTGTATAACAAATAAATCACGCACCATCCTTGTTAGGGTTTCGATTCTTCCTTGACTCATTTTGGTTCACTCATCTGATTTAAGGCTAGGGTGGAAATAGATAATCTCTAAGACTTTAGAGATTACATAATCTTTGTAGAATATTCCTCCGATGAAGTTATGAATCAATACTTCATCGTTTGTTGTTGTTGATACTCCTTGGTATCTATGATGTGTGTGATGTTGATATCCGAGGTATAGATTATGATGTTGAGGCGTGTGATGCGAATGTGATTGTTGATGATGGTAATGGTACTGTTGGTGTTAATGATGATGATGTCGTTGATGCCGGTGATGCTGCTGATGTCTAGAGTATTGAGGTTTGCGATGTTGATGTTACTGGCGGTACTGATTATGCTGCTGGTGCTGCTGATGGTGTTTGTAATCCTTGCACCATAAGCTCCAAAGCCGTCATGCGTGCGCGAAGTTCGTTAACTTCTGCTAGTACACCGGGATGATTGTCGGTTGGGACGAGCGGATAAATAAAATCTAGGATTTGATGTAGGATATAATCGTGACGAGATACTCTGGAAATGAGAGAGAAAATGGTTTCACGAACAGGTTCGCCGGTAAGTGCTTCAGGTTCATCACCAATAGGGCAATTTGGTGGATGGAAAGGATCACCTTCTTCTTGTCTCCAATAATTGAGGAGGCTACGAACCCATCCCCATTTCATCCAGAATAGATGATGGCTGATTGGTTGATCCATTCCGGTAACACTGTTTTCGGAGCTTGAGTGGAATTCCATATCGGCATAACTGTCGGAATCTGAGGAATTCGAACAAGTTGAGGGATCCATCTCGTATGATCAGAGAAAGAATTTTGGTATGAAATAGATTGTAGAATTTAGATTTGGTATTCCTCAATACATAATTTACATATGTATATATAATACCAAAATCCCATAGATTTCGGATAATCTTTGAAAGATGTTAGTCAAAGTTCACAGTGATAGATATGTTAAGACAAGAATTCGTCTATACACTATTATGTAATAAATGCAGGAAAACGCGTCTAGACTTAAGGATGATAAGCAAGTGATTTTTGACACAAATGATAAGCAAAAACTTTTGACATGCAGACACGGTCGAAGTCCAGACTCACTAATGTATCCTAACGACTTATCAGTTAGACACACTAATGCAGACCTGGTTCACTAAGACCACCGCTCTGATACCACATGAGACGACCCGACCCAATCCATAAGGACGAATACAATAACATATGATTACATCGCGAGGTATTTGACCTCTATATGATAAATTTTACAAACATTGCATTCGTTTTTTTTTAAAGACAAACTTTCGTTACATCGACAGTTGACAGGCATGTAAAGCATTTCATAATATATCCAAATATAATTGACTTAATAATAATCTTGATGAACTCAACGACTCGAATGCAACATCTTTTGAAATATGTCATGAATGACTCCAAGTAATATCTCTAATATGAGCAAATGCACAGCGGAAGATTTCTTTCGTACCTGAGAATAAACATGCTTTAAAGTGTCAACCAAAAGGTTGGTGAGTTCATTAGTTTATCATAAAGAATCATTTCATAATTTTAATAGACCACAAGATTTCATACTTCCATTTCTCATAATCATACGTCCCATGCATAGAGACAAAAATATCATTCTTTTGGATTGAACACCTGGTAACCGACATTCACAATATGCATATAAGAATATCCCCATCATTCCGGGATCCTCCTTCGGACATGATATAAATTTCGAAGTACTAAAGCATCCGGTACTTTGGATGGGGCTTGTTGGGCCCGATAGATCTATCTTTAGGATTCGCGTCAATTAGGGTGTCTGTTCCCTAATTCTTAGATTACCAGACTTAATAAAAAGGGCATATTCGATTAGATAATCCAACCATAGAATGTAGTTTCGATCACTTGTGTCCATTTCGTAAAACATTTATAAAAGCAGCGCATGCATTCTCAGTCCCAAAAATATATATTGCGAAAGCATTTAAAAAGGGAGTAATGAAAACTCACCATACTGTATTTTGTAGTAAAAATACATATAACATCATTGAGCAAGTGTAGGGTTGGCCTCGTATTCACGAACCTATATTAATTATATATATATTTATATGTTGATCAATATTTGTCTAACAATTTAGGTTATGTCATAGTGTACCACAATCCTAATGCTCGAGACTAATATGTAAAAGTCGACAAAAGTCAAATTAACTCAAAATGATTTCCAAAATTTATACATGATTATTATATATTTTAAATATCGTCGTTTTATATTTTTAAATATTTTTAAAAGATTTAATAGAGTAAATAATGAATAAAATTTATATTAAAATTTATATAATAAAATATACTTTTATATATCTTAGATAATAAACTTTATAAAGTTCATTGAATATCATAAACCGTTATGATAGGTTTTATTAAGGTATTTATATCATTTGTATTACAGTTTTGTTTGATAAAATAACATTGATAATAATAATAAGTAAGTTGTATTATTTTGTATTGATAATTATTATTATTCTACTAACAATAATAACAATATTTATATTTACGAAAATGGTATTATGACCATATGATAATTCTTATTACTAATGAAATTCTATATTAATAATGATACTCCTATTAAAATAATGATTTTTGTAAAGATGATATTTTTAATATTAAATATAATAATTTTAATGATAATAGTAGTATAACTTTAACGATAGTAATAATAATAAAATAACAATTTTTAATGATACTACTTCTTATAGATAATGATAATATTAATAATAATAATAATTAGATAATAGTTATGACGATGATTATAACGACGATAATAATAATCATTTTTAATAATAATACAAAAATTCATTTGACGATAACTTCTAATCCATCCGTCAAAATCATTCGGTACCTAAAGGAAAAGTTCTTAGTTTTTCGCTAGCTTTCCAACGACATGCATATCTTATATCTTATCTCATCCCTAGTATAACAACCTTTAAGATTCAACATAACCTATTTAGGGGCAATATCAAATATACAAGCATGCATAATTCTATTTTCTCGAGCACTAGTCAGGGATACACTATTGATAAATAAAAGTTAAGTTATGAGTGCTCACGTATCAATATTGAGGTTCAATATTGTAGGAAAGGTACGTAGAAGCAACGGAGATGACAAACACTAAATTGACCTCACGGGCATACCCATGAACCATACCCATCACCTCCATAGCCATAACCCATAATTTCCCTAGCTCTATCCTACTCATAAAACTTGTCTTGAAATGACCCGCTCATGACCTCGTCGTAATATTTTATGTTTAATACTAATAATATTTACTCCTAATACTACTAATAATAATCATAGGGTTAATAATAATAATAATAATAATATAAATAATAATAATAATAATAATAATAAGAGCAGAGGGAGTAATATGCTCGATGTTTATGTGTGTGTGAAAACCGCGTACGAAATTGATTAGATTTATAATGTGGCCATGAACAAGGAAAACAGCTCATACACATTAAAAAAATGTTGCCGACACTCAATCTCTTCATTTTCATTTACGTGAATAATATGAATTAATTAATATATAATATATTAAATCTTTAGAATTAATTAAATATTATATTATATTTACGTTCATGGTAAAAATATAATTTTTACAAAAATGACACGGTCGTGGTCTCGCGACTCATGTACCACTTTCGGTTTTTCGGGCGCACTTTCGTACGTTTAGAAAACTAGCCTTTTACGTTACGCGACGTGTACCTTTATCAAAAATTTAACTTACTCATCAATAAATTACCTTATAAAAAATGTAACTTATAAAATTGAGCGTTGTGGTCATTTACTTTTATAAATCAGTGACTCGTTGTTTATCAAAATATTTTATTTTAAATTAAACGTTTTGTGACATGTACCTTTATTATTAATTAGACTTAAATTAATTAAAAACTAACCCATTCAAAGTGTAACTTAATTTTTTGAGTGTTTTGGTCATTTCATTTTATAAATCGATGTCTCGTTATATAACAAAATATATATTTAATCTTATTAGTTTGAATCAAAACGTTTTAAAAATAAAATATATGTACATTTAAAATTTATAAACTTATACATAAGAAATATGTTTGAAATATTTATCTAATAATATAATATTTCACTTTTCAAAATTAATTATATTTGAAAGACCAAAATATATAACATTAAAATCATGTGAATACTAGATATTGTTATATCACCTAACGGTTATGCTCAAAAACTTAATCTGATATAACTTATTTATGCGCCAACATTTACTTTAATTTCTAAAACGCTCTAGTTAATATATCTAATAATAAATCGAATCAATGAACAAGGGTTACTATCTTTTACCTAACTAATATATCTAATATACATAATCACATTCTATATACGTTGCAAGTTATCAACCAAGTGTTATGAAATTCAATCCTCCACTAACTTTTGTCTAACTCCCAATAAGTGATACTTTGTTCTTACTTGTAAATCACTTTACCATTTATTCCGAATACCGTTAAAAGTAAGGGTTTCCTAATTCAAAGTGGACCTCATAACAGAGACTCATAATCATAGTTCAATGTATCCGATAATTCAATCATTTGATATTATCTTTTAATCTCGTCGATAAACTTACATCGAACAAATACGTTCGTATAAAGTATTATTCATTCAATATCTTGATAACATTTCCAACTTCATTAAATAGATCTCATAGCTTATATTCATATTAACTAATCCGTTCACTGTTTCATTAATATATTTCAATTTCATAATCACACCTATGAATATGTATATATCTTTATTTACACATAATTGTTCGTGAATCGTTTGGCATGGTCAAAGGGTATTTAATTAAATGAATATAATTTCAAAACTTTCGAGACTCAATCATTACAGATTTGCTTATCGTGTCGGATATATATAAAGGTTAAAGTTTAAATTTGTTCGGAAATCTCCGGGTCATCACATAAACTATATCACTCGAAATATAACTTATACATTTGAGTGTTTTGATCATTTACTTCTATAAATCATCGTCTCATTGTTTACAACAATAATAGTATTTATCAAACGTTTTATAACCAAGTTAATATATATTCGATAAACACTTTTTAAATACACTTCGCAAGTTATTCATACAATTAATATTCCAACTTATCATATATATTCAAATAGATATTTAAACCAATAAGTTTAATGCACAGTATCAAATAATTAATACTTTGTTGCGCTTTCAAGTTATAGTGTATATATGTATCTATTTATATATAATTGTTCGCGAATCGTTGAGAACAATTGAAGGGTAATTGAACATATGAAAGTAGTTCAAAAATATTGAGATTCAGTTTTACAGACTTTGCTTATCATGTCGGAAATGTTAATCATACAAAGATTAAGTTTAAATTTGGTCAGAAATTTCCGGGTCATCACATGAGGCATCACAATATATCACAAAATCATCGTTCCCTTCAGGCAATGAAAATATAGGTGCCGTAGTTAACTTTTTCTTCAACAATTGAAACGCTTTCTCTTGCTCATCCTTCCATTCAAATTTCTTCCCTTTATGCGTTAATGCAGTCAAGGGTTTTACTATTTTAGAAAAATCTTGGATGAACCTTCTGTAGTAACCAGCCAGTCCTAAAAATTGGCGTATATTCTTCGGAGTTTTTGGGGTTTCCCACTTTTCAACGGTTTTAATCTTTACCGGATCTACCTGAATACCTTCTTTGTTCACTATGTGACCGTGGAATTGAACTTCTTTCAACTAAAATGCACACTTTGAAAATTTTACGTACAATTGTTTCTTCCTCAACAATTCTAGCACTTTTCTTAAATATTCTTCGTGCTCTTGATCATTCTTTGAGTAAATGAGTATGTCATCGATGAAAACAATGACAAACTTGTCAAGATATTGCCCACACACTCGGTTCATGAGATCCATGAACACAGCTGGTGCGTTAGTCAATCCAAACGGCATAACCATAAACTCGTAATGACCGTAACGTGTTCTGAAAGCAGTCTTTGGAATATCATCCTCCTTCACCCGCATTTGATGATACCCGGAACGTAAATCGATCTTCGAATAAACCGACGAGCCTTGTAGTTGATCAAATAAATTGTCGATTCTCGGTAGTGGATAACGATTCTTGATGGTAAGTTTGTTCAACTCTCGGTAGTCGATACACAATCTGAATGTACCATCCTTCTTTTTGACAAACAAAACAGGAGCTCCCCACGGTGATGTGCTTGGTCGAATGAAACCACGTTCTAACAGTTCTTGTAGTTGACTTTGTAATTCCTTCATTTCGCTGGGTGCGAGTCTGTAAGGAGCACGAGCTATTGGTGCAGCTCCCGGTACAAGATCTATTTGGAATTCAAAGGATCGATGTGGGGGTAGTCCCGGTAATTCTTTCGGACATACGTCGGGAAATTCTTTTACGACGGGAACATCACTGATGTTCTTTTCTTCAGGTTTGACTTTTTCGATGTGTGCTAGAATGACATAGCAATATTTTCTTATTAGTTTTTGCGCCTTCATACTACTAATAAGATTTAACTTCGCGTTGTTCTTTTCTCCGTACACCATTAAAGGTTTTCCTTTTTCGCGCATAATGCGAATCGCGTTTTTGTAACAAACGACCTCTGCTCTCACCTTTTTCAACCAGTCAATGCCAATTATTACGTCAAAACTCCCTAACTCGACTGGTATTAAGTCAATCTTAAACGTTTCGTCAACCAGTTTAATTTCTCTATCCCGACATACTTTATCTGCTGTAATTAGTTTACCGTTTGCTAATTCGAGTAAAAATTTATTATCCAAAGGCATTATTGGACAATTTAATTTGGAACAAAAATCTCTACTCATATAGCTTCTATCCGCATCCGAATCAAATAAAACATAAGCAGATTTATCGTCAATAAGAAACGTACCCGTAACAAGCTCCGGGTCTTCCTGCGCTTCTACCGAATTAATGTTGAAGACTTGTCCACGGCCTTGCCCATTATTATTTCCTTGATTAGGGCATGCTTTGCTGAAATGGCCCGGCTTTCCACATCCGTAACAAATAATGGAATTATTTGTTCTGTTATTTTTATATGCCTTTGGTCCATAGACATCACACTTCTTTACACTATGTCCTGTTCTGTTACACTTGGTACACACTACTACACAGAACTAATCTGGATGATACCCTCCACACCTTAGAAATTTATTGTTCTGGTTGCCATTGTTGTTATTGATTTGGTTGTTTTTATAATTGTTATTGTTGTTAGGACGGTTATTGTGGTTGTTGTTGGGATAGTTGTTGTTGCGTTTGTTTTTGCAAAAAATGGGGCGATTGTAGTTGTGATTGCTGTGTTGGTTGTTGAAGTGATAGTTACTGTTGTTTTGTTGGTGACTCTTGTCACTGTTTTCTTCCCACTTCCTCTTGACTTGGTTTGTGTTGGCTTCTTCGGTCGTCTGCTCTTTAATTCTTCCCTCAATCTAATTTATGAGTTTATGAGCCATTCGACTTGCCTTTTGTATGGAGACGGGCTCGTATGAACTCACATCTTCTTGAATCCTTTCTGGTAACCCTTTTACAAATGCGTCAATTTTTTCTTCTTCATCTTCGAACGCTCCCGGACACAATAGGCACAACTCCGTGAATCGTTGTTCGTACGTGGTAATATCAAATCCTTGTATTTTTAACCCTCTAACCTCTACCTTGAGCTTATTGACCTCGTTTCTGGGACGATACTGCTCATTCATCAAGTGCTTGAATGCTGACCATGGTAGTGTGTAAATAGCATCTTGTCACACCTGTTCGAGGTAGGTGTTCCACCATGTTAATGCAGTACCCATGAAGGTATGCGTAGCGTACTTTACTTTGTCTTCTTCAGTACATTTACTTATGGCAAACACCGATTCAACCTTCTCGGTCCACCGTTTCAATCCGATTGGTCCTTCGGTTCCATCAAATTCCAAAGGTTTACATGCAGTGAATTCTTTGTAGGAGCATCCTACACGATTTCTTGTGGAATTAGTTTCACTACTAGATCCAGAGTTATTGTTGTTATTTTGCATTGCGGCCTGCACTGCGGCTATGTTCGCAGCAAGAAAGGTACAGAATTCTTTTTCGCTCATATTCATGGTGTGTCGAGTAGTTGGTGCTATTTCCTTCAAAAATACCCAAAAGAATTAAGTTAAGCATATAGAATATTAAGTTAAGTTAATAGTATTTTGTAGCATAATATGAACTTATTTATAAAAGCTTTTTCTTCATATTAGCATTTTATAAGTTTTAATTCGGGTACTACCTACCCGTTAAGTTCATACTTAGTAGCTAATATACCATTCAACTACTACAATTCTATATGAAAAACTGATCATAATATTTCGCGTTCAAACTTTTATACAATTTTTACAAACTTACAATATCGCTATTATACATATAGCATGAAATATAGTACACAATAACTTTGATACAAGGTAGTTGTGAAGACAGTTCTAGTTAATACGCAAGTCATTCAGCAAAGGCAATAAAGACACGTAATTCATAAGTCCAAAAACAAGTCATGCATTCGGGTTTTACTAGTATTATTTCACTCCTTGGTTTTTTGGAAAATTACCGTTGTGACCGTTGACTAGGCAGTATGTTGTAACGTCGTCAAAAGGACGGGGGTTACGTAATGCCCAATAGCCCCGTAACAATGTAAAAACCTTGTTTCTCACCCCAACTACCGAATCCGTCACTTGTGGGAATGTTTTATTTAGTAGTTGCAATCCTATGTTCTTTTTCTCAATTTGGTGAGAAGCGAACATTACTAACTCGTAGACATAACATGCTTCTTTATGTTGCATGTTTGAAGCTCTCTCTAAAGAACGAAGTCCTATGTTGGGATAGGTAGAGTCAAAATAGGCTCTCAACCCGTAGCGTAAAATTGCATCTGGGTTCCCAGCATTCAATGCTTTAAAGAAATCACGGCGTAACTTATGGTCTCCCCAATGTGATATACCCCATCTATCAAAGGAAAGCCTTTTATTAACTAAGGCATTCCTGGAACGTCTTTCAAATGTTCGGCAAACTAATTTCGCCGTAAATAATTGTGCCGATGAATTTTGACCTACTCTAGACAAGATTTCATCAATTATATCCCCTGGTAGGTCTTCTAAAATTTTTGGTTGTCTATCCTTAACGTCCATTGTGTGTTTTATACTGTAAAATAGACAAGGATTAGATTTGTAAAAGATAATTAACAAACAATACAAGCAATTTTTACATATAACATAAAAATACAAGCACGCTACAATACATATATTACACAACATGATTACAACTCTTTATTCCGACTCACTCGTTTCTTCCTCCTCGGACTTGGTTCATTTTGCTAACTTCCTAGGGATATATGGTGCTCCTCTAATGTGAGCAGTCATTTTCACAAATGGTTTAGAAAAACCTGGTGGCTTAGATGTTCCCGGGTTATAGTGAAAGTTTAAGAAATACGGGTGTTTACGGTACACCCCATCAGGGTATTTCATGTTAACGTAGACTTCATCGGGGTTGGAATTAGGTTTCTCTATTTTGATGCCTTTTCCCTTATTATTTTCTTTTGCTTTTTCAAATTGGGTCGAGGTAATTTCTATAACATCATCGGAATCCTCATCGGGATCCGATTCATCAAAAAATTGGTAATTTTCCCAATATTTTGCTTCCTCGGTGGAAACACCATTGACCATTTTTAACTTTGGTCTATTGGTTGAGGATTTTCTTTTATTTAACCGTTTTTCTGTAGTTATTAATATTTCTTCCTCCGGAACCTCTTCTTCTTCCGGTTCCTCTTCTTCCAGTCCCTCCTCTTCCGGTTCCTCCTCTTCCGGTTCCTCCTCTTCCGGTTCTTCCTCGGGAATTTGTGAATCTTCCCAAAATATATTCGACTATTCATTATTATTAGGTGAGTCGATGGAATTTGTACTAGAGGTAGATATCTATCACACAATATCAAACACGTCAAGAGATTAATATATCACATAATATTTACATGTTAATAATATATAGTTTCCAACAAAAAGTGTTAAGCAATCGTTTAAAAAAACGGTCGAAGTCCAGACTCACTAATGCATCCTAACAAACTCGGTAAGACACACTAATGCAATTTTCTGGTTCTCTAAGACCAACGCTCGGATACCAACTGAAATGTCCAGTTCATATTGATTATAAACGTTTCATATCAATTGATTTCTTTGCGAGGTTTTTGACCTCTATATGAGACGTTTTTCAAAGACTGCATTCGATTTTTAAAACAAACCATAACCTTTAAAATATTACAACGATTATCAAATAATGATAATCTAAAATATAGCGTTTTCACACGAGCATTACATAATGGTTTACAATCATATTACACAACAATATATGTCTTCGAATGCAGTTTTTAAACAATATTATACAAGCATGCTGACTCCAACTCTTGTCCATAAATTAGCATGCAACAGCGGAAGCTCTTAATAATCACCTGAGAATAAACATGCTTTAAACGTCAACAAAAATATTGGCGAGTTATAGGTTTAACCTATATATAAAATTGTAATAATAGACCACAAGATTTCATCTTTTAATAACATGTAATCTGCATAAAAATCATTCATATGGTTGAACACCTGGTAACCGACATTAACAAAATGCATCTAGAATATCCCCATATATAAATATCGAAGTACTAAAGCAGTTCAAATTCTCTGACTGGGGCGTGTCAAAGCCATAGATCTATCTTTAGGATTCGCATCAATTGATGACAATTATAATAAACACCAATTCTTAGGCTACCAAGTTCAACAAGGGCGATATCCGGTATAACGATTCATCATAGAATGTAGTTTCAATACTTGTGTCTATTTTGTAAATCATTTTCAAAACTGCATGTATTCTCATTCCAAAAATATTAGATAGTAAAAATGGGACTATAACTCACTTTCACATATTTTTCCTTCGTCGAGAAAATAAGACTTGGCCACGGGTCGATTCACGAACCTATAACGAATATATACATATATATCAAAGTATGATCGAAATATATTCACAACATTTTTTATTACATTTTAACGATTTAAGTTTGTTAAGTTAGCAGTCCAACGTTAGTAATCTACAACTAGTTGTCCACAGTTAGATGTACAGAAATAAATCAATATAAATTATCTCGAATCAATCCACGACCCAGTGTATACAAGTCTCAGGCTAGATCATAACTCAAAGTATATATATTATTTTGGAATCAACCTCAACCCTGTATAGCTAACTCAAGCATTACTGCATATAGAGTGTCTATGGTTGTTCCCAAATAATATATATAGATGGGTCGATATGATATGTCAAAATATTGTATACGTGTCTATGGTATCCCAAGATTACATAATATATGTTAGAATACGTGTATAATACAATATAAGTTAGTTAAGTTATGATTTGTATAGATTTGTTACAAATTTCACGTAGCTACAACAAGCAAAATTATCCAATATTGTTTTACCCATAACTTCTTCGTTTTAAATCCGTTTTGAGTGATTCAAATTGCTATGGTTTTATAATGAACTAAAATTTATGAAACTAAACAGAAAAAGTATAAGTTTATAGTCGAAAATACAGGTTACAAGTCAATATTGTAAGAGGTAGTCATTTCAGTCGAAAGAACGACGTCTTGATGACCATTTTGAAAAACATGCTTCCACTTTGAGTTTAACCATGATTTTTGGATATAGTTTCATGTTAATAATAAAAATAATTTACCCAGAAGAACAACTTTTAAATCAAAGTTTATCATAGTTTTTCATTATCAAACCCAAAACAGCTCGCGGTTTTACTACGACGGCGTATGTCCGGTTTTACGGTGTTCATCGTGTTTCCAAGTTTTAAATCATTAAGTTAGCATATCATATAGATATAGAACATGTGTTTAGTTGATTTTAAAAGTCAAGTTAGAAGGATTAACTTTATTTGCGAAAAAATTTAGAATTAACTAAACTATGTTCTAGTGATTACAAGTTTAATTCATCGAATCAGATAGTTATGTATATATGAATCGAATGATGTTATGAACATCATTACTACCTCAAGTTTAGTAGGTAAACCTATTGGAAGTGATAAGAAATGATCTAGCTTCAAAGGATCTTGGATGGCTTGAAAGTTCTTGAAGTAGAATCATGACACGAAAACAAGTTCAAGTAAGATTTTTACTCGAATTAAGATAGTTTATAGTTATAGAAATTGAATCAAAGTTTGAATATGAGTATTACCTTGAATAATAAAGATAACCTACTGTAAATAACAAAGGTTTCTTGATCTTAGATGATTACTTGGAATGGATTTGAAAGCTTGGAAGTAGACTTGCAAACTTGAAAGTATTCTTGATTTTATGAAACTAGAACTTATATAATTTATGAAGAACACTTAGAACTTGAAGATAGAACTTCAGAGAGATTAATTAGATGGAGAAAATTGAAGAATGAAAGTGTTTTATGTGTTTTTGGTCGTTGGTATATGGATTAGATATAAAGGATGTGTAAGTTTGTTTTCTTGTAAATAATTCATGAATGATTTATAATACTTTTGTAATTTTGTGAGATATTTCATGCTAGTTGCCAAATGATGGTTCCCACATATTTGATAACTCATTAAGGGCTGCTAAGAGCTGATCATTGAATGTATATACCAATAGTATATACAATTAGAAGCTGGGTATTGTACGAGTACGAGTACCGAACGAATACGAGTAGAATTCTTGATGAAAATGTATGAGAATGCAATTGTAACTAATTTTGTTAAGTACAAGTATTTTGATATGTGTCTTGAAGTCTTCCAAAAGTATATTAATACATCTTAATACACTACATATATATACATTTTAACTAAGTCGTTAAGTCATCGTTAGTCGTTACATGTAAGTGTTGTTTTGAAACCTTTAAGTTAACGATCTCATTTAATGTTGTTAACCCATTGTTTATTATATCTAATGAGATGTTAAATTATTACATTATCATGATATTATGATGTATGAATATATCTTAATATGATTTATATACATGAAAATGTCGTTACAACGATAATTGTTACATATATGTCTCGTTTCGAAATTCTTAAGTTAGTAGTCTTGTTTTACATATGTAGTTCATTGTTAACATACTTAATGATATATATAATTATCATTTTATCATGTTAAATATAGTGTAACAATATCTTAATATGATACATATGTATTTAGTAAGACGTTATAACGATAATCGTAATATATATATCGTTTGGAGTTTCTTAACTTAGTATTCTCATTTTTATGTATATAACTCATTGTTAATATACCTAATGAGATACTTACTTATCATAATATCATGTTAACTATATATATATATATATATATATATATATATATATATATCATCATATAGTTTTTACAAGTTTTAACGTTCTTGAATCGCCGGTCAATTTGGGGTGGTCAATTGTCTACATGAAACCTATTTCAATTAATCAAGTCTTAACAAGTTTGATTGCTTAACATGTTGGAAACATTCAATCATGCAAATATAGTTTTCATTTAATGTATATAATCATGGAAAAGTTCGGGTCACTACATGCATCTTCCGCTACCACTGAATCTACCTCCACGACCACTCCTGCTCTTCCTCCATAGTCCACTACTACCATCATCACCCGCTCCCAAAATCGCATTTAAAAACCAAATCTGAAATATGCCAATCACACCACTGTTAATGCTCGACCAGTTGAACCAACTACGGTTACACAAGCTATTTCTGATCCTTTATGGACGAGAGCTATGCTTCATGAGTTACAGGCACTTCACACCCTCGGTACATGGGATCTTGTGCCGTCCGATTTTGCACAGAATATTGTTAAGTGCAAATGGATTTATCGCATTAAATATAAATCCGATGGTAGCATTGACCACTATCGTGCTTAGTTAGTAGCCAAGGGTTTTCAACAGCGTACGGGAATCGACTACACGGAAACGTTCAGTCCCGTGGTTAAGCAAGCAACAATCCGCACTCTTCTATGCCTAGCGGTCACACAAAACTGGTCCCTTAGGCAACTTGATATAAATAACGCATTTCTTAATGGTACTTTGCATAAAAAACAAGTGTACGTGACTCAACCCCCGGGGTTTCCGGATGATGCAGTTTCCAACGCACATCTGCAAACTTAAAAAGGCCACCTATAGCCTCAAACAGGCACCGCGTGCGTGGTATATGGAACTTACAAATTTTCTGCTAGGATGTGGGTTCAAAAGATCAATCTCCGATGCATCGTTATTTATCAACAATACCCGAACATCACCTATGTATCTTATCGTATATGTAGATGACATCGTCTTGACGAGTTCGAATCCACGAATTTCGGATGAGTTTATTCAGACGCTATCTCACAAATTTTCACTCAAAGATCTCGGTTCACTATCGTATTTTTTGGGGGTCGAAGTCATACCATCCACTAATGGTTTGTTTCTTAGCCAACGTAAGTACATACTTGATCTTCTTGAATGAGCAGATATGATGTATGCTAAACCGGCAGCAACACCGATGGCCACACATTGTTCGTTGCTACTTAACTCAGGTACTCTAATTTCGAATCCAACTGAGTATCGAACACTTTTTGGTAGCCTATAGTATCTCACCCTAACGAGGCCTGATGTAGCGTTTACGGTTAATCGACTATCCCAATTTATGCGTGCTCCACGCACCGGTCATTGGGCTGTGTTTAAGAGATTGTTAATGTAACTAACAGGAACACTTAATCATGGAATTTCTTTTTGTCGTAACTCTCCAATGACACTTCATGCGTTTTCCGACTCAGATTGGGCAGGTGATAAAGATAGCTACACTCCTACTATAGGTCATGTTGTTTTTCTTGGGAAGAATCCGATCTCTTGGAGTCCTAAGAAACAAAGATTTGTCTCCTAATCTTCTACTGAAGCCGAATACAAAGCAGTGTCATCCACGACGTCAGAAGTCTTGTGGGTCTCAAATTTGCTTCTTGAAATGGGTATTAAACCTACACCACAACCGGTTATTTATTGTGACAATTTGGGTGCTACACTTTTAAGTACTAATCCGGTTTTTCACTCGCGAATGAAACATTTGGCTCTTGCATATCATTTTATACGCGAACAAGTGCAAAATGGTACTCTCTGCGTTACTCGTGTTTCCACTGATGATCAACTCGCTGATGTTTTTACCAAGTCATTACCACGGGCTAAGCATGATTTTCTACTATCCAAGATCGGTCTCACGTCTCGATCGTCCATCTTGAGGGGGCATGATAAGGATAAACATGATAAACATCACAAGAGTTAGTTAGCTATTGTTGTATATCTATTCCTATAGAATAGGAAGCTCTAGTTTATCTGACGTACGCATGTATGTAATTCTATATATTGTAAACTTGATAATCAATAATATTAAGATTACACTTCATATCATCTATAACAAGCCCTTAATTGACCTGTTGAGCAAGGTAACAGCATCTGTGGAAGATGGAATCATAGCCCATGATAGGTAGACAAAACCAACAACTTTGTAGAGTGTATTAATGAAAGAAGCATCACCCCTCCAATGAAGCCTCATATACAACTCTAATTAAATTAAAGAAAAAGAACAACATTAGCTCTTCCATCCAAATGATGTGCAACTACATTGTTTTTCTTTACTAAATGTACAAAACCTAACCCAGAAATGACTTGTCAGTTACATTTGGGCAAGTTAGATATATCTCAAAAGATCCTGGTGAACACATTTCAATCTTATATGAACTTTTCTTATCTTTTCATTATTATAAAACCCAATATGATTGAGGAAGTGGAGTTACAAGCTTTCTTAGACTGGCCAATTTTACCTCCATCACGCCGCATACGAAAAATGTTGTTGGCGTGATGGGAGCATCAGGGGAAGAAAAGTGAGGCATGACCAAGTATCAACTAATCAGGATTTAGATATATATTTTTATAGTTTAATTAAATTAATAAAAATAATAAAATAACTAAAAATGATGGGACCACTTTCTATCACACAACAATCAACCCATATCATTAGAAACCTCATAATGCCATTACATTTGCCACATCAGCACTATATCCTACAAAAACACCTCATCACACCCTATCAGACAATCACCATTAATAAGAGTCTTAGCTACCAATACTTCGAAAATGTTGATGTGGACCAACCCATATCAAAATGCTATGTGTCGCTACAAATGTCATACATATTTCATTTGCCATCAACACACACACGCACAAAAAAAAAAGACTTGACAAATACAACTAGCAGAGAAGAGAAGTAGGTATGAAAAGAAATTGAAAACGAAAATAGTGAAACAAAAAATATCAAAATCATAATCGTTTTTTTCTTCTTCTTTTATTAGCGAGGAAACTCCTATATTAACGAGCACATTGGTCTCCCCATAGAGGTTAAACCTTGTGTAATCAAGTCCCCCGAGCGTGAGACCTGGTACCGGGTGAATTGTGCATTACGTGCAACCTCTGGTCACACTCCCTTTCTGAACGATTTGGCATAGCCAGGAATCGAACCCGGGTGGTGTGCTTCATTGGGCAACTCGGTGGCAAATCAGGCAAGCCTACGTGGTTAAATCATAATTGGTTGTTGTTTGCCTGTATTTTATATCTTGCTTTTATAGATGAAGGCTTGAGTAGATAGTGTTTGTTCTGTTTTGGAAATTGGGTGGATTTGTGGGTGTGTACATGTCCTTAATTCAAACCCAGCAAAAATATGTACAAATATTCTAAAGTGATAGTCGGAAGTTAATTTACAGGATAGAAGAAGCACAAAAGAGATAATAATGTTGTTAACTTGCTATATACAGTAATTTAATTTAACTCGGTCCATTTTTTATCCTAATATTATTATTATTATTATTATTATTATTATTATTATTATTATTATTATTATTATTATTATTATTATTATTTGTTATAAAATATCTAGATTGTGTTATAAAATATCTAGATTGGATGTTAATTTTATTATTATTATATTTCTTGCATAGTAATATTTTATACTATAAATAGACATGTATGGTAACCATTTAAGGTGTACCATTTCTCTTGAAATATCAATATCAATATTTCTTCTCTCCTTCTTCTCTCTTTTTCTCTCTTTGTTCTTATAACCATTAAAGGTAGTTATAAGCCTACTGAATTATAACACGTTATCAGCACGAAAAGCTTAGTGTAATTAAAAGATATCTCAAACGATCACGAATCACTAATCAAGGTATGAAATTATTAATAATTTTCAGACTCGAATATATCAAATTTTGAACTACTAACATTTATATTTATGTTATTTAAGTTATATATGGTCGGTTATACCACCTGAATTATATTTTCTGTAATCTAACTCTTATTAACTTCACTAACATTTATATTTATGTTAATAAGACCTCATGATTGTACGCAACACGTCATTTGACAACACGGTACTTTATGTACGCAACACGTCATTTGACAACACGGTACCATGGGTCGAGATTAATTCCGATCAATACGAATACGACGGGGTCTTTATATGTTATCTAACATTTATGATTACTTATGCAATTAATCATTATTTATTTCATGCATACTAATGTTTATTCTTAAATTTATAATTTTAAAAGTTAAAATAAAAAAAAATAGTTTGTATTTTTATTAAAAGTAAATCTTAAAAGTTAAAATAAGAAAAAGTAGTTTGTACTTTTATTAAAAGTAAATCTTAAAAGTTAAAATACAAAAAGTAGTTTGTATTTTTATTAAAAGTAAATCTTAAAAGTTAAAATAAGAAAAAGTAGTTTGTATTTTTATTAAAAGTATATCTTAAAAGTTAAAGTAAGAAAAAAAAAAGGGGATGGTAAAATGGAATAGTTTTTTGTCAAAAATGAAGTATTGAAAATGAAGTGGTCTCCTTCTATAACTAAAAAAAATATATACTTTTATCAAATGAATTTTTTTGTGGCCGACAATTTCAAACACGAGTCCGTGTTTAGTTTATCAAGAATATCTCTTGCTTTGGTGAAAGGTCACGATCACGATATCAGGTGTTGTGAAAGAATTAAAAAATTGGTCAAGTGGCATTTTAAAAACTAGAAAAAAAATTTAAACAAAAAGTTTTTTTTTATATATTTATAATTTACGGGTAACGTAAAAAAAAGGAAGTTTTAAAAAAAAAAAACAAAGAAAGTGTTTAAATGAGTTTTACAGAAAGGGGGAAAGCAAAGTAAAAAAAAAAAACTTTTTTTCCAAACAAAGGTAAATGAAAGTAGGACTTAATACAAGAAAAAAGTAAACATCTCCTAGAGGTGATAAAATCTATCAATGATAAGTATTAGACTTGATGAGCTAAATGTGACAAAAATGTTTCAACATGTCTTATGTTAATTTTCTAAAATAAGTTATTATTATTCCGAGTTTAACACATATACATATGTTAATTAAAAACAACCTTTTTGTTCTTATGTAGTGTTGGGTTGCAATTTTGGTTGTATGCCATAATTCCATCCAGTAGAGTGACAATAGAAAACTTTTGATGATAATCAATAAAAAACTTTTTTCCAAACTTGTCAAATGTTTTGTTAAAAACGTGACCGTTGAAAAAAGGAGGTTGAATAATAAAACTTAAAAAATAAATTATTTTTTTAAGAGTGTGCATCAAAATGGTCCGTTTAATAATGGGGAGTAAAAATATAGTCAAATTGTTTCAACGAACAAGGGTTCAATTGGATGTCTCTTAAAAAAAATCCTACGGGTGATGGATCCAATGGATCCGCATCCACGACCCGCGGGTGCTATCCCTAATTGTGACAAGTACAAATCAACTAAAAGTCTAAAAAAATAAATGCTCTTATAGGGATCAAATGTTCACAATAATTGCCTAAGCTAGATATGAAACAAATAGTTCATAAAAAAAAAAAAAAAAAAGGTCGTTGTGCGTTTTCGGGATGATAGCCGAAATACACTTACAAAAGTAGGTCAGCCGTCAATTCTTTATGGCCATATCAACGTAGATCAATAAAATCATTTATGGTTTTGATAAAAGATTAATTAAAAATTAATTATTTTTTGGTCTTGGATTCTCGGTAACAAAAGCAAAGGTTGTTTTTGGTTGCCACAACAAACAAGACAGAGGTTGTTGACTTTTGTTGTTAAACATGGCACAAGTGAACAATAACAATAGATTATTGTTTTTGAAAAGAATAATGATGCGTTAATTTTATTGTATAAAATAAAATTAAAGAAAATGGTTTTCATTGATGACTATGAACAAACGCAAACAAAGTGTTTGTGGTATTTGGTGATTAAAAAAAAAAGTGCATCTAAAGCTTCTACTGAAAATAATATGCATCTAAAGCTTCTACTGAAAATTAATGTGCAAGGTACAACGTATAACTATATGGTCAAATTCATTTGAGCCTTCGGAGTCACAAGTATATGATGTATATATATATTACTCAATTAACAAAATAGAAAATCAAAATTAATTCATATGAATAGTAAAACGAAATTAATTAATTTACTATTCACATAAAAAAGCGCATATGATAAAAAGCGCATCGCATATGATAAGCGCATATGATAAAAAGCGAATATGATGAAAAGCACAACGCATATGATGAAAATCGCATATGATTAAAAGCGCATATGGTGAAAAACACAGCGCATATGATTAAAAGCGTATATGGTGAAAAGGATATATGATAAAAAAAAAAAACACATATGGTGATTTATAAAAAAAAAAAAAAAAAAAACACATGGTGATTAATGGAAAGCACATATGGTGATTAATGAAAAGTATATTGTGAAAAAGAATCACAAATGTTTCTTGAAAGAATTCAAGGTAAGATATATGAACCAATTCATCCATCATGTGAACCATTTTGATATTTCATGGTTCTAATAGACGCATCTAGCGGATGGTCTCATATTTGTATGTTATCAAGCCGTAATATGGCATTTGCAAAGTTTCTTGCACAAATTATTAAATTGAGAACACATTATTCTGATTACACCATTAAAAGGATGAGACTTGATAATGCTGGTGAGTTAACATCTCAAGCATTTAATGATCATTATATATCTACAGGGATTGTTGTTGAACATCCAGTTGCTCATGTGCATACACAAAATTGGTTTAGCTGAATCAATAGATAAACGCTTACAGCTAATAACTAGACAATTGATAATGAGTACAAATCTCTCAATATTTATATGTGGACATGTAAATTTACATGCTGCGACATTAATTCGCATTATACCATGTGGAAGTCGTAAATATTTTCACTTAATACTTGATTTTGGCCAAGAGCCAAATATTTTCTACCTTAAAACATTGGTTGTGCAGTGTATGTTCCAATTGTATCACCACAACACAATAAAATGGTTCTTCAAAGAAAGATAATAATATATTTTGGATATAAAACATCTTCAATCATAAGATATATTGAACCCATGATGGGTGATGTTTTTACAGCACGTTTTGCTGATTGTCATTTTAATAAAACATTGTTCACTAGATTAGGGGGAGAAATAAAAATAAAAAATAAAATGATGCTTCATGATGTGAACATCAATTAAGGTATATTGAACTCGCACAAAAGAATGTGAAACGAAAGTTAAAAAATAATGCATATGCAAGAACTTGCAAATTAATTACTTTATGCATTTACAGATATAAAAAAGTGACTAAATCATATATACCAGCGATAAATGCTCCAGCTCGAACTGAAATTCCAAAAGCTGGCAATAATGTCACTGTTGAGTCTTTGCCACGCATCAAACGTGGAAGATCAATTGGTTCCGAAGATAAAAATCCCCGAAAAAGAAAATCAGCTGATAATGAGGTAAGAGAAAGTGTTCAAGAAGAACCACAAATCAATATTCCTTCTGCAGAGGATATTGATAAATGTAAATACTAAAATTGCGATAAATTATGCAATATTATGGAACCGAAATGAAACTAAAATCTCTATGAGATATTTTCATATAATGTTACAATGACATCATGAATAAAGATGATGATCTGGAACTAAAATCTGTCATTGAATATACAAAATGGACATGATTGAGCTCAATGGAAAGGAGCAATAAGAGCTGAATTAGAATCGCTCGATAAAAGAAAAGTTTTCGGATCAATCGTTATCACTTTTAAAGATGTGAAACGTATGGGATACAAATGAATTTTTATCCGAAAAGAAATGTGCAAATGAAGTTACAAGGCAAAACTAGACTTGTAACTCAATATTTCCCACAAAGACCAGAAATGAATTAGGAGGAAAAATTATCCTCCTGTAATGGATACAATTACTTATTAGATACTTAATCAACCTGGTAGTTATTTAAATGCATCTCATGAATGTTGTTACTACTTATCTGTATGGATCACTTAATAGTGATATATATGAATATACCTAAAGGGTTAAGGTATCATAAGCATCTAATGTAAAACCCAAGGGAATATATTCCATTAAATCACAAAGATTTCTAAGTGGGTTTATACAAACGGGACGTATGTGGTATAACCGATTAAATGACTACTTGATAAAAAAAAGGGTATAAATATAAACTTATTTTGCACGTATGTTTTATAAAAACAATGTTCGGATATGAGATCGTAGTTGTTTATGTCAATGTTCTTAACATCATATGAACAAATAAAGAGATCTATGAAATCATTCAACTTCTAAAGAATTATTTTGAAATGAAAGATCTTGAAAAAACCAAGTATTACCTTGGATTGAAAATTGAGCATATGCCTAATGGTTTACTTGTACATCAAACAACTTATACCGAAAAGATTTTAAAACATTTTTTTTAAAGACAAACTCATTGTTGTTAGATCACTCAATATTGACACTGATCTATTTCATCCCTGCGAAGATCATGAAAATTTTAACAGATCGGAAGTTCTATATTTTAGTGCAATTGAGGTTCTTATGTATCTTATAGATTATACAAGATCTGACATTTCTTTTGCAGTTAATTTGTTGACAAGGTTCAGCTCAGCCCCTACCAAAAGACATTGGAATGGGATCAAACAAATAGTTTGATACCTTCGGGGAACTACTGATTTATAATTATTTTATTCTAACAACTCGAAACAAGATTTGTTTGGTTATACAGATGCAGATTATTTATCCGATCTACATAAAGCTAAATCTCAAACTGGATATGTATTCCTAAATGGAGGCACCGCAATATCAAGACGTTCTCAAAACAAACACTTGTTGCAACATCATCAAATCATGCCGAAATGATTGCATTACATGAAGCTACTCGGGAATGATTTTAGTTAAGATCAATGATACAAATCATTATTGATTCTTGTGGACTAGAACGCTATAAAAGCGTAACAACTATCTATGAAGATAATACAGCTTACATAATACAAATGAAAGAAGAGTATCAAAAATGACAGAACAAAACATAAATGCTGACGAGGCGCTAAAGCTATAAACGGTCTTAACGGTCATAAGTTTGATGGAAAAGAATGGTATATTGGTAAGGCTCAGAAAAAGACTGAAAGGGAATAGGAACTGAAACAACGGTTTGAACAAACCATGAAGGAGACTGTAGACAAATCACGAGGGCCAAACTTGTACATAAAAGATTTAGATGATACAGTTTCAGATGAAAACCTCAGATTTTTCTCATATACTCAAGATATCGTAAAAGACAACCAGATTAAAATGAGATACGTTCAATCAACAACTCTGCTGATCTTTATACCAAAGCACTGCTAACTGCTATTTTCAGAACACACGTTCATAATATTGGCATGAGGCATGTTCAGAAGATGTAACAACTCAGGCGTTGCCTACTTGAGGGGGAGTCAACTTTATGCTGCACTCTTTTTCCCTTAGCTAAAGTTTTATCCCAATGAGTTTTCTTTAGCAAGGTTTTTAACGAGGCAGTACTAGTTATTCTCTAATAAAATTGTCATCCAAGGGGGAGTGTTATAAAATATCTAGATTGTGTTATAAAATATCTAGATTGGATGTTAATTTTATTATTATTATATTTCTTGCATAGTAATATTTTATACTATAAATAGACATGTATGGTAATCATTTAAGGTGCACCATTTCTCTTGAAATATCAATATCAATATTTCTTCTCTCCTTCTTCTCTCTTTTTCTCTCTTTGTTCTTATAACCATTAAAGGTAGTTATAAGCCTACTGAATTATAACATCATTATTATTATTATTATTATTATTATTATTATTATTATTATTATTATTATTACGTACGGAGTAATCCTAATTCTATTGGGATGCTTTGAATTCTATTTCGCGATTGTATGTTTGAGGCGTGTTTGATATCCACGTCAATATGTGGACTCCCTTAAATTTTATACCTACCTATCTATCTATATTATCTATCTAGGTTATGTCATCCTGGAAACCAAGAATCCATCCATCATCATATCATATCCCACCCTATCTTTTCAATTTCCTCATACCGATCTGGATTAATGGCAACTCAAAGTCTATCATCGTCATCTTCCTGTTTGTTGCCATTGTCTACCTGTAATATTAGCAGCAGTAATGTACGTAATACCAACAACAACAACAACAACAACCGCCTGTTTCTCAGATCCTCTCAATCCAACTTCCATGGACTCAATCTATCTCTCTCCGTCGCCCCATCTTCTTTTATTCATAAATCCAACACCAACACCAACACCTGTCTCATTGTAGCTGCTAAGGTGTGCTACATTCTTCATTCCCCCAATCCCTCAATTCTTTCTTTCTTCTATCTTATATAATCCGGTAATTTAATACAGTACTTAATTTAGTGAATAATAATGATAAATGATAATATATAGGTAAACAAAGGGTCTGTGCCCCCAGCCTTTACACTTAAAGATCAAGACGGTAAGAATGTGTCTCTCTCAAAATTCAAAGGAAAACCTCTGGTCGTCTATTTCTACCCTGCTGATGAAACCCCTGGTTGCACCAAACAGGTTCATTTTCATTTTCATTTTCATATTCATATCCATATCCATATCAATCGTTTTTTTCTTTATTTATTAGTAATTTTACACTACACCAACCAACACACTCATTTAGAAGCTGCTAATACTACACATGTTCATTCTCCTTATTCCTTAGTCCTTAATCACATAAAGTTTCTGATTTTCTGTACCCAAGCCAATTACCTTTCCTTTCTAACATGTGTCAACAGTTATAAATTTACTACTCTACCACACCAACAGAATTGGAATAATCTCTTCAGTCTTGTACTATAACTACTAGTGGTTGTTACAAAATTAGGTATGTAAGTTTTATGTAATATAAATATGTCAAATTCATACTAGTGTTACTAAATGAAGCATGAACATGTCATACTCATATAATTGACAACTAGTGGTTAATATAAATATGTCAAGTTCAATATTGGTGTTATGCTTCAATATGTCATTCTCATCTTATTGTCAACAATAAGGCAAAGTTTGAACTAAACTTACACCTAATCTAAATTAATCAAAAAGAGATCAGAACATTTTACAAACAAGGTTTGAAAAGTCGCGAAACGGATACCAGCCTGTCAAGACTTTGAAACGACTAGTCGGTTGATTCCGGGTCGAGTCAGGGACTAGTTGCAGAGTCAGGGACTAGTTGCACGTTGATTAACGTTGACTTTTAGTAATACATGCATCAAACATATATATATAATTATATATTACACATAAATATATCAAACATAATTATTTCAAACGTAAATATTTCAAACACATGTATAAGGCAAAAAATATGAGTATAAATACTAAAAGTACCAAGGTTGCAAAACTCGGCCAACTCGGCCGAGTAATCGGCGAGTAATCGGCTGAAGGCAGAAAACGAGAACTCGGTACAAGAATCGGCCAAAACTCGGTCAACGCCGGTCAAATGGTGGTCAACGGCGTCGGAAAACTCGTAACTTGCTGGAAACGGGAAAAGATGAAGAAGGAAAGAAGGAAAAACAAAGGAAAACAAATTATGAGATGTGTTTGATATACATACCTTATGATTAAAGAAGAAATCCAAAGCAAGTTCATCAAATTAAAGAAGCGGCTGTGAGTTTTTAACTTTTTAGGGTTTTATCTTTTAAGTTGATGTACGGAGTAATAAAGGAACCGAAGTTAAAGCTATATACTCTATTTTTTTTTATCAAAGTGACAATAATAGTCCCTAAACTTTTATTAAACTTTAATAACAAGACCAAAATTGATATACACTCTTAAATCTTTAATCAAATGGCAATAATAGCCCCTGTTATTTATATAATATCATATTATATATATTATTATATATATTTATAAATAAAAGTCAACAAAAGTCAACATCCGAGTACTCCTCCGAGTTCTCCCCGAGTAGCCGATTACTCCTCAAAAACCTCCGGGCGAGTACTCCCCGAGTCGCGAGTTTTACAACCTTGAAAAGTACTCAAATTCACCTATCTTTGACCAACCTTGACTTTGACCGACTAAGACAGAGACCGACTCAAACAGACTCACTTGCGGCTGTTTTTCTCATTAGTTGCTTAAAATAATATTACACTAACATATGAAGTGAAAATTTGAGACTTTTGGGAAAAAGATATATCTTGCATTTTTTTTTTAACGGCTTGAGAGGCATCGAATTGCTTGGCAACTAATCGCGGATCCCGGGTTGCTTCACAACTAATCGCGGGAATCCTGAAGAAAACCTCCCCCTCCTCGGAATCGAACCCCGGGTTGCTTGGCAACTATTCGCGGGCCCGCCCTACTAAAGCTCGATACCACTCAGCTGGAAGGCCGGTGATGAGCTATTTATACAACAAAGTAGAAAACTAAACTTAGTAAGTATCAATTCTAACGTATATGAACTTTTTTGCATACAATCTTTTTGGACATTAACTTTAACCAGGAAAGACATGTTTGTTGATTTTGTTGACATCCCCCGCAAAATGTTTGTGTCAATTTGCCAACAAAAACTAGCATGCCAAAGGTTTTGGTGAAGCTATTAGCAATCTGCATGGTTAAAGAGACATGTGTATTGATGATTACGAGATGATCGTAGGTGTTTCTAGTGAAGCGTCAAGCAATTCCAATGTAATATGTATGCTCGTAGTAAACATGATTTGCAGCAATTTGGATGGACTAGTGTTGTCTATATTGAGTGGGTTATTTTATCGAAAACCCAAGTTATGAGAGGAGACCACACAACCAAATAACTTGTGAACATGTTTTAGACATGGCAAGATACTCTAATTTCTGAGTTGAATTTGATTCATAATTCTTCCTTTTGCATTCCGATGAGATAGCCCCTTCATTATGGAACATGCCCCATCCAGTAGTAGATTTACCTATATTTAAACAACCACATCAATCCACATTACAATAGGCTTGTACTTGTGAATATCCAATAGAAAAGAATAAGGCACAATTAGGTGTGCCAAGGATATAGCGTATTATGTGATCAAGTTCATTGTTGTTAGTCACTCAACTTAGGCTGCCTAGTGTACGAATTGGCCGATTTATTCGGTCAAAGTTGTCAGAAGTTTAATTTAGTTGTTCGAAGTTTGATTTATTAGTTCGCAGATGTTATCTGTCAAAGTGTCAAATACAGTCAAGGTTTGGTCAGCGTTCGAATAGTCCACGTCTAGTCTATTATGTGGCCAATTAGTCCCTTCAAGGTCCCGATCAACTAGTCCCTATAAGACTTTGACCAACTAGTCCCCGACTAACAACTTTCTCAATTAGATAGATTAGGCTCCAAACTAACTTTAAATATAGACTAGGATCGTCAGGAAATTCTCCCTCGTGTGTTTAGTATTATAAATAAATTAGTTTATGTGAGAGTGTCTACGGGATGACTTTTTACCAGACCGACATTTTTTAAAAGATATGTTGTCAATTATGCACCTCTAACTCCGAGAATTAAGTGAGTTGGTCAAGTTCTTTCATCTGAAAACTAGAATGTAACATTTTTTTTAACTACGATAATTGCTTACATATCAGAGCCGGTTATGAAAATATTATCCGCGTAAACAAGAAGAATAATTCTCCCTTAAACAAATGAATATTGACTTTGAACAAATGAGTATTTTGAAGTTTAGATTGAAACTTTTCAAACCATACTGTTGGTGCCAGTTTAAACCCATACAAAGAGCGTTTCAGTATGCAAATCAGTTGGTAAACTAGGCATACCGTAGGGAAGCTTTATATATATACCTTCTTCCGGATCCTTGGACAAAAACCTTTTTTAGTCCATTTGAAGTAAAGGACATTATTGAGATGAAGCAATGGCTCATATTGGTCGAACAATATTCATGTCGGCTACTCATTTTGTCTACTGTTGTAAGCGTTTTATCGTAATCTTTGCCATAGTCTTTTTTATTTCCAAGAACAATTAGTCAAACCTTATAACGATCAATGGACCTATCAGAATGAAGCTTGGTTGAGAAAACAAACTTTTTGCCCAAATGTTTCACAGATGGCTGACATGGTACCAAATCCCAAGTTTGGTTTTTATTTTGTTGCAACAAGTTCCATTTTTTCAACAAGTATGTTCCATTGTATGTTTATTAGATGAAGGAATAGAAACAGTTGACATTCAAAACCATACATGTTAGAGGGTTTCTTTTCCGTGTACTTCCTCTACGATCACCGGCGGTTGCTGGAATTGGGTCAGCCTCGGTTGTAGTGGCCGAATCAACAACTGGATCAGCAGCCGTTGGGAGAAACAAAAGTGGTTCTCGAGTTGTGGTTTTCTGGTTGTTGAGAATGTTTTTTTTTTTGTGTTTAGAAAACCAAAAGTGGTTCTTAAGAAGCCTTTTTCGTCTATAGAATCAATAAACATATGTACTGCAATGAATGTAGGTGTAAAATGATCTTTGTTAGAGCTAACAAGAAATGTTATTTTTCAAAAGAAAAAAAAAAATAAACGATTATTTGTCTGGAAAAAGTCAGATACATCTTCAAGTTGACATTCGCCCATATTCCCACCTAGGGAGGCAAGGGAGAAATGAACTCATATTTCCTCAAACCTCACTAATATATTTCTTAACAGTGTGGTTAATCTCAACTGATTTTGTTTCAACTTTATTCCAACACCATTACATTTTTCATTAATGATAATCCCAAAAGTAAAAGATATTGTTACTGAAACAATGGACTATTAATTAACGTAAATAAGTACTACTTTTAACTTCTTGATATTAGAAGATAGTTAAACATGTCTACAATCAGCATATCACATTCAAGATGAGGCATGAAGACATAGGATCTGACCTAGGGAAATCTTTCAATGTTTTAGTAATCCCAAGTTCCTTATGGCTATTATTTTGTTGTTTCACGTACGCACTTAGCAACTGCAACGTTCATACCAAATGGTCAACCTTTAGTTAATACGAATATGTTTGTGTGTGTGTGTGTCCAAGCTTCATATTAGTGATGCAACTTGCAGGCATGTGCATTCAGGGACTCGTATGAAAAATTCAAGAAAGCTGGAGCTCAGGTTGTTGGGATCAGCGGTGATGATGCAGAATCACACAAGGTAATCAAGACCACCCCTTAAGTAATTTCTTCTAATTACTACTGCAACAACAACAACAATAGTAATAGTAATAGTAATAGTAATAGTAATAGTAATAGTAATAATAATAATAATAATAATAATAATAATAATAATAATATATTTCAAGGTTAACTGATGCATATAGATTTGGTTGAGTTGATGTAGGCATTTGCGAAAAAATACAGACTCCCATTTACATTACTGAGTGACGAAGGTAACAAAGTCAGAAAAGAGTGGGGAGTTCCTTCCGATCTTTTTGGCACGTTGCCTGGGCGGCAGACTTATGTTCTTGACAAGAGCGGAGTGGTTCAGCTTATCTATAATAACCAGTTCCAGCCTGAGAAGCACATTGATGAGACATTGAAGTTGCTTCAGACTCTTTGAGCTATATATGTGTATGCATATTAAATTAAATCATAGATCTTCTTCTCTATACTCTAATTGTTTATGCTGAGAATCATTTGTAAACTAGCGATAAAAAGAAGCTATTATCTTTATTGGTATATATATATATATATATATATATATATATATATATATATATATATATATATATATATATATATATATATATGTATGTAGAATGTATCATTCCAAAATTCAAGACATAACGATAGCTGCTTTTCTCACAAGCAAAAGAAATGTAATGTGAATAAAAATAACATTAACTTTTTTTTTTTTTTTTGCTTGTGGACAGATTAAAAATATCAATAATATACATTTCTTTTAACAACCAAAAGAAATTTAAAATAAATTGACTAGTAAGTAGTTAGGATGAAAAATACAAGGAGAAGTGCCATTTTTATTGGGAGCTCCAATAATGGGCTATTGATAAATGTAATGTAAAGCCCTGCGCCCTCGAGGGCCGTCAATGGGAATGCCATCACCCTCCTCGTCCTCGACACTCCAGCCCTAGTCTCCATCTCTTTTAAACACAATTGAGTGCGAATAGTTTTGGTGCAATGGATAGTTTTCATGCCGCTGGGTATGCATGTGACAGGTACTTTTTTTATTTATTTAATTAATAATTAATCTAAACCTATTTTACCACTATAAATATATTCACATTCATTCCATTTAATTCTCCAACAATTTTCTCATTACCATTTAATTAATTAAATTTTATACACAACTTCTCACGTGTTTTCATGGCTCATGTAAAGTTTCATTTGACGTGTTTTACGACGGAGATATTAGTGATGACCGAAACACATACTATGGCGGGTTGAAACAAACGTTTGGAGATATTGATGTTAGTGGCTTTGATTTAGCGCACTTGTTCGCGTGTTTAAGAGAAATTGTTGATTGCGACAGCTCTGACATTTTATATTTCAAAGAAGACATTGTCGGAGACAATCTCGCTCATTTTTTTATGCACAACGAAGATTGAGTTAATATAAAAGAAATGCACTACATGTTGAACCGAAGAATTCAGTTGTATCTTATATTTATGGATGGAAATATTATTAAATTGATTCATCGTGATCCCGACAGTGATGATTATTTGGATTGTACGTAATGTTTTTATTTATGTAACTTTTTTGTTTTATTTTATGTTAAAAGAATAAAAAGAAAGAAAAAAAGAAAGTAATAAAAATATAATTAAAAAATATATTTTTATTACTTTCTTAAGTGGGGGGTATTTTCAATTGCGCCATCGTGAACTGACACCCTGTTTTTTTAAACATGACGATTGTGGTGTCCTACGGAGTTCAAGAATGAGTATTTGATAGTTTTGATGTAATGAGTTGACCACGTTGGACTTTAGGATGTTTTAAAAGTGAAATTGGAGTACATCAGGTAAACTGTCGAGTTTGAAGGGGGTTTGTCGCGTTCTGGTGTGTCGCGATCCGTGACAAACATGGTCAAAACGCGACAACTTCAGATGATGACTTCTGTCCTTTTATCGCGTTTAAAACAGGGATGTCGCGTATTGGTATCGCGAAACGCGACAAGGTGTCGCGTAACGCGACAAAAGTAGCTGTAATGTCATTTTTAACCCATTTTAATGGAATCTTTTGAGGGTGTTTTGGTAATTTCACTTATGGACGGGTTTTATACCCCAAATCAGTTCCAAGGCTTATCTTATCTTCATTTTCACACACAAACACTCTCATCTTCAAACCCTAGAGAGAGAGGAGAGAGTTTAGAGAGAGAGAGAGAGAGAGAGAGAGCTCCATTTGGAGAAGAAGAAGGGTGTTTCGGGTCAAACCTCAAGTATATAGGTTGTTCTACTCGTCAACGGCATCATTTTGGCGGCATTGGTAAGTTCTAACTCCGAGTTTCATTGTTTGATTTGAGATTCATTATTAGGGTTTTGAGAATGTTAGTTGTAAAACCCATTTAGATGATGAAGAGGGTTTATGGAAACTTGTTATTTTGATATTTGGCGGGTTTTGGGTTGGTTGATGATTTAACCGTGTTTAAGGCTTGTAAATGGTGTATAATCACTAGTGTTAGTGATTATGGAAGTATTGGAAACCATTTGGGTGTATTTGGGTTGACTAATTTTGAAATGGGTCAAAATTAGGGTTTAGGTGTCAATTTGGGCAAGATTGGTGTTTAACACTTATGATTGGATTTAATTGGCGTACTAGGACCATTTTCACTTGTGTTAGTGATTATTGGTTAGTTTGGGCGTGGTTTGAACTTGGAAGTGCAATTGGGTCGAAATTTGCACTAGTTGTCGAAATGGGTTGGTTTGTAATCCACCCTAATTGTGTTGTTTGTTTATGTGATAAATGGAATAGGTACGTTCCATTGGCGAGTTGCGGGATTGGATTTCGAGGCGTTTAAGGTGAGTGTAAATTTACTATGCACATGTGTATATGTAAAATGGGTACGTGTGTGTAGAGTGACCCTTGCTTGGGTTTACTCTATGTTGGTGTGGGTGAATGGACTCATCTTGTGCTTCGGGTCCATGTGATACGCTTATGCGTTTTGGGTTTTACCCTTGGTGTGGTGTTTTGGCTAGCGTTTTGGATAACCCTTTTGGCGATGGGTTGCTAGCATTTGTTGTTGTAACGCCCCGTACAAAATCATCGTGTACGATTCGTCAACAACAGGATCTTTACACGGTCAAATACTACATGCTGTTTGAAAACCAGCTTTGCATTCATAAAAAGATAGCGTATACAAAAAGATAACGTGACACAAAGGTTGTTACAAAGTCATTATTTGAAAATAACATAAGTTACGAATTCAAGATAAAAGTTCCATGATTGAGACATCTCTAAGTAATGCAGCGAAAATCTAACACAGAAGGTCTATAACAGCAAGTGTATAACATCAAAACAGCAAGTCTAACAGCGGAAGCAACATCGTCTAAGCACCTGAGAAATACACGCTTAAAAGTCAACACGAATGTTGGTGAGCTATAGTTGTAATCAGTAAAGTAATGTAGACCACGAGTTATCGTATTCAAAACAGTATGAAAAGTATATGCTTATCCGTGAGAACCCGGTAACTAACTTAACGTAATAGTAATACCCCTTAAAAGTACACTTGGCGAGTGCGTATGTCCTCGAAGTATCAAACACCCGTTAAATACTAGCGCGACTAGCCCGAATGGGGATGTCAAACCCTATGGATCCATATCTAATATTCACGTTCATCGGTTCAAAACCAATGATTAAACGTTACCGTGCTAAGGGGAATGTTTATGCCGTTATATAACCCACACATATGTAAAGTTTAAGTACTCGTGTCAAGTAAGTAAAACATAAAAAGCGCATGTATTCTCAGTCCCAAAAATAGTATAAGTAAAGAGGGAAGCTATAACTCACAGTGAATAAGCAGTAAAAGTCGATACGAAACGTATGCAGGTAGTAAGTCGGTCCGAAAGGTCGTCAACCTAAGTCAAAGATCACTAGGTCAGTATGTTGTCACAAAAGGTTAAAAGTGAATAAATTAAGTTTAAGTGTCATCATCGACATCATCATTATCATCATCATTCATCAACACTAAGGTAAGTTTAACAAGAATAGAGATCGAAACAAAAGGCTGACTTCGGACAGCTGTTACGACCTCTCTACAAATCAAAAAGACGAACAGTTAGTGGATATGGCTCCGTATGTGAGTCCTCTAACCTCCGACCAATTTTCAGAACCTAAATCGTCTTCGTTTGACCGTGGCGACGGTTTAAGTGCGAGTAGGTCAGAAATTTCAGCACAACATTACAAGGGCGTAGTGACTTTCGGAAGGCTATAAATCCTAAACCGTATATCGGATTAAGTCGAGGCCTAAACGAAACGTCATCTAATCAAAACGAAATATCTGAAAATTAATTTTGCAGAAGCCCAGGAGTCTGATCAGACCTCAAAAAACAGCAAACAAGTGCTCCGGTGAGGTTCTTGGTGCTTGATGCTCATCACGGTTCTCATCCTTGATACTTGTAAGCTTCAAGTGTACAACTCTTTGATTTTTAGCATCACTTTGACCAAGGTTCAACCATCAACACACAACTAGAAGTAAAATCTATCATTCTACAAGTTTTGAACATCAAGATTGCCTCTTTATTGCATGAATTCAATAAAGCTTCAACCTTTGTCCATTTTACACAAGTTCATGCATCTATATCATATGTGATGATGAAGACTTGATCTTTATCATCACAACAAACACAAAAAGGTTCCAAGTAAGTGAGATCTACGATAATAACTTAGATCTCAAGTATTAAGAAAACCCTAAGCTAGAAAGCTTGGATCTTTACAAGATTAATGAGACCATAAGCTAGAAAGTTAAGATCTTTAACAAAATAATGAAAGTAATGAGACCATAAGCTAAAAAGCTAAGATCTTTAACATAATAATGAAACCCTAAGTTAAAAAGCTTGGATCTTTAGTGTTCTTGAAGATCTTGAAGCATAAAGCTTGGATCTTTAAGATACATGAAGATTACAAACACAAGTTTGAATCTTTATAACAAAATAACAAGATTAAAGCTAAAAAGATTTAGATCTACAAAATAAGTGAAGATTCAAAGCTAGAAAGTTTGAATCTTCCATGTTCTTGAAGGATTCAAACCCAAGTTTGAATCTTTAAGATATAACAAGATCAAAAGCTAAAAGCTAGATCCATAAAATGATGACGATGATGATGATGTCGTGTGGATGAAGGGGAGAAGAAGAAGAAATAAATCAAAAACTTACACTTTTTAGAGTGAGAAAGACTAGAGAGAGAATTAGAGAGTAAGTGTGTGTAAATTGCAAATGAGATCAAGTATGAAATGAGTGAAATAAGGCTTGTATTTATAGGTGGTGAGGAGGTAGTGGGGTGGTTTAGGCCATGGGTATGGGGAGGGGACAAGGGGGACACCTTTTTGCTTTTTGGTTAATGGTTGTCTAAAGTTGGTGCTTATGTTAGGATCCCATGCAACATTAAGGATAATGCTTAACAAAAATGCTAGTATGTTCCCTCTAATAAATGGGCATTTATCTTTCATTAATATGGGTCACTAACTTATTTAAATTGGACGAATTAAATAGTCCACTAGCTAGTGTATGGTGGGCTAAAGTCCAACAAGGTAGAAAGTCCATCAAGACTAACTAGTGTGCTCTAGTAAATTACTAAGCGTAATTAAGCATCCAAAAACCCAAGTAATTGTTATTATAAAATAACAATTAGTATTTTGTAGTCGTAATATTCTGGTTACGACAAAAGTTAAACGTGTACACAGTACGCAGTTCGTTCTAAATGCCAAGTGACACCAACGGTCATAAAAGCTTCTGGGGTTCAAGTTAAGTAACATACGTGTAGAGACCCGTCCTAATCCATCCGGACGAAGTCCATATCGATTATAAACGATTCACAACAGTTGATTACATCGCGAGGTACTTGAACTCTATATGATACATTTTACAAACATTGCATTCGTTTTGAAAAGACAATCTTTCATTTCATCTAAAGTTGACGACATACATACCATTTCATAACATATCTTACTAAAATTGATTTAATAATAATCTTGATGAACTCAACGACTCGAATGCAATGTCTTTTGAAATATGTCATGAATGACTCCAATTAATATCTCTAAGATGAGCAAAAGCACAGCGGAAGATTTCGTTCGTACCTGAGAATAAACATGCTTTAAAGTGTCAACCAAAAGGTTGGTGAGTTCATTAGTTTAACTTAAATAATCATTTCATAATTTTAATAGACCACAAGATTTCATATTTCCATTTCTCATAAACATACGTCCCATGCATAGAGACAAAAATATCATTCATATGGATTGAACACCTGGTAACCGACATTCACAATATGCATATAAGAATATCCCCATCATTCCGGGATCCTTCTTCGGACATGATATAAATTTCGAAGTACTAAAGAATCCGGTACTTTGGATGGGGTTTGTTAGGCCCGATAGATCTATCTTTAGAGTTCGCGTCAATTAGGGTGTCTGTTCTCTAATTCTTAGATTACCAGACTTAATAAAAAGGGGCATATTCGATTTCGATAATTCAACCATATAATGTAGTTTTGATTTACTCGTGTCTATTTCGTAAAACAGTTATAAAAGCAACGCATGTATTCTCAGTCCCAAAAATATATATTGCAAAAGCATTTAAAAAGGGAGCAAATGAAACTCACCATACTGTATTTTGTAGTAAAAATACATATACGACATTAAACAAGTGTAGGATTGGCCTCGGATTCACGAACCTATATCAATTATATATATTAAAACATGTAATTGTAATCGAACAAATTTATATATTATTCTTAGTGACATAATTATTATTTTTAATAATTTATAGGTTTTATTAATAATTTAATTAGATATATTTACTTTAGTTAAATAATTAGTATTTATTATAAAAATATTAATATAGTTATGTTATATGTAGTAAATATGGTTTTGTATAACTAATTGCCATTCGATAAAATAATATTGATAATAATAAATAAAAGTTGTTTCATCCAATAATAAGAATAATAATAATAATAACAATAATAATAATAATAATAATAATAATAATAATAATAATAATAATAATAATAATAATAATAATAATAATAATAATAATAATAATAATAAAAATGGTAATTTTCATAAAAATGATACTTTTAATAATAATGAATACTAATAATAATAACTATAAAAATAATGGTTTTGCTAATAATAATAATACAAATATTTATATTAATAACTATAATGATAATAATAATACTAATACGTATGATAATAATAATAAAAATATTAATTTTAAGGAAAATGATAATAAAAATATTACTTTCAATAAAAATGATAAACTTTATAATTTTAACTAAAATGATAATTTTTGGAATAACATGAATAATGATAATAATAATAATAATAATAAATAGTAATAATAATAATAACAATAAAAATAATAATAAAAATAATAATAATATTACTACCTTAGGAGAAAAGGCTTCAAAAAGAAAATAAACTGCCTTAGCCCGGGTTCGAACCCACGACCTCTCATTCCCTGACCAAACACCCAAACCAATGCTCTGCTTATGCTTTTCAGATTTACTCTATACTTTATATTTAATTAACCCATCGTGATTTTATCACAGAAACCGTCGTTCAATTCAACTCTAAAATACAGAATAATTCGTTATATGCCTATTTCTCATAACCCAATACTCTAAACCCAAGATCAGTAATCCATTTAATTAAAAAGGAGCCCATTTACATTACCCAAATATATAACGACTATTTGTTGTGGTGGGTTCTTGTTGGGAACATATGAAACACAAATAGTAGCAGCCACATAGCAACCTACTTATTCGATCACCGTAGCAATATGAAACCATGATGTATTCATGTCCGATATTTTAAGAAAAGCAGAAGGAAATCGAGCATCTCCATTCATCATTTAAATCATTCGTAGCTATTCATCATCACTATTTTCATTTTCATATTTTGTTCGTAAAACAGAAACAATAGGGAGCTGTTGCCGGTATCGATGGTTGTAGGTTGAACACGCTAAACAGTAGTAAAAACAGAAAACATGGCGTAGCAGGTAAGTGCAGGTTTTTATTTTCGAACAAGATGATGAATAGTAGCAGTGAACAGTGATTGTTCATTTGAAAGTGGGTTGTAGGTGATCGATTGAATAGTTGTTGATGGTGGCGTGTGACGGTTAGAAAGACATAGTTAGCAGCGTAACAGTAAATCTTTTTCATGGTGTTTGGATTGGTAATTGATGGTGGAGATGTGGTTTCTTGCGGTTGTCAAGAGAAGAAAAAAAAACAAATAAAATAAAATAAAAATAACACGCGATGGTGATGGTGTTTTGAGGTTGAAGATGAGGAGACAAGGTGGTGTTGTTACATGGGTTTGATAATGAGTTCAACAAAGATGATGAGGCTTGTGGTTGAACCGATGATGGTGGTAGTCTCAATGGTTGTCGATGGTTTTGTTATGGTGGGTTTTTGTTGCAAGTACACAGCTCGTTCCATTCTTCTGCTATCGTTCCACTTTAAATTAATAATGCACATAGTAGTATTTAGTAATACACACCGTACGTCCGTGCATGTATTTGTGTGAGAGCAACAAAACGTTTTTTTTTAATAATTAGACAAAGATACTCGTTAGATTTTAATTGATAAATCTGGTAACACGCGTTTATAAATACACACATACATGATGTATATCTATATTGTGAGAAATGATTTCAGAGTTATCAAAATGGTAGATTAATTTAATTGAAGAAGTGTTCTTGAGTTGGATATTATATAGTAGAAGTAGTTTAAGTGGTGGGTGTGTTGGTCATCGAAGAAACAGACACATTTGCAAGTTGTTCTTTGTTGGTGAGGATGGAATAATAATTCAACACCTAAATGTCTCTATATATGATGATAGAATAATAATAAAGTAATAAAAGTAATTAGAACATGCCATTTAAATAATATATACAAATATTAGCAGCCTGTCCATTGTCCTCTTCTACCGACACATTTGATGTATCGCACTCTATTGTTAATTAGTGGCGGATAAAAGTTCTTAGAAAAAAATTCCAAAATTTTAAATTAAGTATATTTATTTATTTTGGTCATTATGGTATAAAATTCGATTATTAATTATTAAATAAAAATTACATCAACTGTCCCTCTCAATTCTGGGTAAAATATAAAAAAGTTCTAAAATTTAACAAACAACTCCTAAATACATTTTTAATAAGCCTAAAATTTATATTACTTATTTTCGGATCACCGTTTATTTAAAAATTATATAAGTTTGAATTTAACTCGTTAACTATCAACCAAATGACAACCAAATGACAATTGAGCATTGCCGTCGTTTACTAAATAACTTCGAAATCCTATATATATATTCTATATACGTTATTTATAGATACTTTGCAAATAAAATTTATTATTTTACAAAATTAATTATAACAATTACAATAAATAATATTTCATATTATTATACACACACACACACACACACACACACACACACACACACACACACACACACACACACACACATATATAAATATATTTATAATTAGTAGTTTTCATTATATCGCCTATTATTTTACATATTTATTTCCAACAATTAACTCATATATTATTTCAAATAATATTTCAAATTATTATATATATGTATCTATTTACAAATAGTTGTTCGTGAATCGTCGGGAATAGTCAAAGGGTACTTGATTATATGAACATAGTTCAAAGTTTTTGATATTTCAACATTACAGACTTTGCTCATCGTGTCAAAAATATATTATCGTATCGAGAGTTTGGTTTAAAATTAGTCAAAATTATCCGGGTCACTACAGTACCTACCCGTTAAAGAAATTTCGTCCCGAAATTTGAGTGGAGTCGTCATGGCTAACAATAAAAAGGTTTTCATGACGAATATGGGTTGATAAATAGAGTTTTATCATCACCGAGTAATATGGATAAAACAATTCGATCATTCGAAGAATACGAATGAATTTATCACAAAATAATGAAATGAAAAAGACAAGTTTCATCATAACTTTTGACTAGTCATGGTTGAATTTAGAAAATAGAGTTCGTCCTAACTTTTGACGTCGTCTTGGTTGAATTCCGGAATTCAAGGGATTAAGAAAATCTTTGAAATCTAAATAGGATCCGAATCTTCGGAATTTAAGGAAATCTTCTAATCAGAAGAAAATGTATTAGCATGAATTATTAGCAACTGTTGGAATTACGGAAGAACAGAAATATCAAGAAAATATTTCCGTGATATGCTTAGAGATTAAGTAGAATGAAAGAGTCGTGTGACATGGCACATGATGACGGTATGATCTGTGAACCATCATCACGTTCCATTAGAAACTCAGCATGACTTACTGTAATATAATCACGTTGGCCGAGCGTCATTATATTATACTAACCCATGCTTCAATTCCCAACACTTCCCCACAACTCATTCATAATTTATACTTAGATTTTACAGAAGTTTTCAATATAATGGAATACAGAAAACAAGAAGAGATAGATAATTTCTGACAAGAATATTTATGAAAATATCCTCAGAAATATCGAAGATATTTATGATGATATTTTGGAATTGCAAAGTCCGAAAGTTGATGAAGAAAATTTTTTCGCAAGATTTTAACATGACTTCGGAGCAAGATATTCTCTAAAGATTCCATCAGATCCAGAATTTCCTGGATTCTTTGAATATAGGGTTTGGTCCTGGTGTTTGTCCTTGGTCTCCTTCATGGTTAGCTCAATCTATTTTTCAGTACCAAATCTTCTATCGAGCGTTCCCAACACTCCATTCTTTATCATCAAACTTTTGGCCATTTAGGCCATCTACAATTTTTCTGTTTCCTCTGCATTTAATGCAGCTATATCTGAATCGTCGGTTATCAATCCGAGGTGGTTTAAGGAGAATTGTGTTTTTTTTAGATGATTAAATGCTGATGGTAATATGATGGAATATAAAAGATTCCCCGGTAACTATAAAAGTGCACGCATATATATCAAGGTTATAATAAGGTTGTCTCGAACGAAAAGTCGAAGTTGACTTGCTGGAGCTGTGACAAAATTGGCTAATTCTGGAAAGGGATTGTAAAGCTGTTTTCGGTAATAACAACGTCAAAAGAGCTAGCACAGATATGTGTTGATAATGCTAAAAACGAACATATATTTCATAGCATTATTCCTCAAGAAAGACAAGCTTTTAGTTGCAATTGTTCTATTTACAAGTGATATTCGTTTAAATAATAAAAGGTGAAGACAAAAGACAGATTCGACGAATTGAAGACGCAAACGACCAAAAAGCTCAAAAGTACAAAAGACAATCAAAAAGGTTCCAATTATTGATAAGAAACGTCTCGAAATTACAAGAGTACAAGATTCAAAACGCAAAGTACAAAATATAAAATTGTACGCAAGGACGTTCGAAAATCCGGAACCGGGACCAGAGTCAACTCTTAACGCTCGACGCAACGGACTAAAAATTACAAGTTAACTATGTATATAAATATAATATAATATATAATTAATTATATTAATTATATATATATTATATTTATATATATAAAACCGTCGGCAGAGAAACTCCAAGGGTGTGAGCTGTAAATACATCCTCCGCGACTCGCGGAGTTTGAAGGGGTTTTTGCCGCGAGTCGCGGAGCCCCAAAATTCTACTCTGGCTATAAAGCAAACCGAATTCTGATCAAATTTCATATTCTATTTCTATCTCTCTCTCAATATATACGTAATATATATATAATTTATATTTTAATTTTAATTTTAATTTTAAATCCTAATAATAAGGGTATGTTAGCGAATGTTGTAAGGGTGTAAGTCGAAATTCTGTCCGTGTAACGCTACGCTATTTTTAATCATTGTAAGTTATGTTCAACCTTTTTATATTAATGTCTCGTAGCTAAGTTATTATTATGCTTATTTAAAACGAAGTAATCATGATGTTGGGCTAATTACTAAAATTGGGTAATTGGGCTTTGTACCATAATTGGGGTTTGGACAAAAGAACGACACTTGTGGAAATTAGACTATGGGCTATTAATGGGCTTTATATTTGTTTAACTAAATGAAAGTTTGTTAATGTTAATATAAAGATTTACAATTGGGCGTCCCTATAAATTACCATATACACTCAATCGGACACGATGGGCGGGGTATTTATATGTACGAATAATCGTTCATTTAACCGGACACGGGAATGGATTAATAGCCACTAGAATAATTAAAACAGGGGTGAAATTACATTCAAGGGTAATTGGTGTAATTGTTAACAAAGTAGTAAAACCTTGGTTTACACGCAGTCGATAACCTGGTGTATTCATTAAACAAAGTATTAAAACCTTGTTACAATTCGAATCCCCAATTAGTTGGAATATTTAACTTCGGGTATAATAATAATTTGACAAGGACACTTGCAATTTATATTTATGACTGATGGACTGTTATGGACAAAAACCAGACGGACATATTAAATAATCCAGGACAAAGGACAATTAACCCATGGGCATAAAACTAAAATCAACACGTCAAACATCATGATTACGGAAGTTTAAATAAGCATAATTCTTTTATTTCATATTTAATTTCCTTTATTTTATATTTAATTGCACTTCTAATTATCGCACTTTTATTTATTCGCACTTTTAATTATCGTACTTTTTAATTATCGCAAGTTTATTTTATCGCACTTTTATTATTCGCAATTTCATTATCGTTATTTACTTTATGCTTTAATTTAAGTCTTGTATTTATTTTTAATATTTTACATTTGGTTTTAACTGCGACTAAAGTTTTAAAATCGACAAACCGGTCATTAAACGGTAAAAACCCCCCTTTATAATAATAATATTACTTAAATATATATTTGTATTTTTATAAAAGTAAACTAATATAGCGTTGAGCTTTGTTTAAAGATTTCCCTGTGGAACGAACCGGACTTACTAAAAACTACACTACTGTACGATTAGGTACACTGCCTATAAGTGTTGTAGCAAGGTTTAAGTATATCCATTCTATAAATAAATAAATATCTTGTGTAAAATTGTATCGTATTTAATAGTATTTTCCTAGTAAAATAATAACTATTTTATATATACCCCGCTGCACATCAAGTATTTTTGGCGCCGCTGCCGGGGAGTATCTTAAAAGCCGGAAGCGCAACGCTAATAATAAATAAAAAAAAAAAATAAAGAAAACGCGTAAAATTTCAAACCTGTCAGCTAAAATTCTGAACCCCGCGACTCGCGGGGTTTTCTTTATAAATTGCCGCAACTCGCGGAGCTTGTCTGACACGCGAACAGATGCCCTAATTCAGCATTTATTACGGGATTTAATTAATTATTATTATTATTTAACCCTTATTATTATTATTATTATTATTTTTAGTTTTATTTTTACTTTTACTTTTTATTATATATTTAGTTTAAATAAGTTTAATTAATTTGTAAAATTAATAGTTTAATAAAATAAATAATATAAAAATAATATTTTTATAAAAATTGTACTTTTTACAACTTTTTGTATATTTTTATATTTTGTCCCTTTTTAATCGTTGTAGCGTAATATTTGTATTTTTAGCTCATATTTAATTTTAAACTTAGTTTTTGCTATAGTTATTTTTACTCCTAGATTTTTAGGCTTTGCCGTAGAATTCCTTAAGTGCTTTTTCTTTAGACTAAGATTTAGGTACTTTAGAATTTTGCGACGCCTTTTTAAGTTTTAATTTCTTTTTAAGTTATTTCCATTTGGGATTTAGTTTTTCCTGTAAGCTTTAATATTTTTAGACCTTTTACTATGTATCAATTATCATTCCAATTAGTAATATCAATTTGCGATTATAATTTTAAGTTAGTTGTAGTAATAAGGTTAAATTAGTTAAGTATTTTTAAGCATTTTTAAGTTTCTTTTATTTTTCCGTCACCTTTTATTTTTCAACCATTTTTTTTTCTTTTTCGACCTTTTGCGACGAACTCTTTTTCTCTCTTATTTCTCGCTATTCTAGTTTTTAGGACTTAGAATTTTTTCTACTTCTTATCTAAATTTCTTAAAATTACGAAAATTTATTTTGAGTGGTTAAATTGATAGACATCAAAATTTTCTGGTTCGTAGTAATAGTTGGATTTGTACGTGGACCGGGTTATTGGAGCCAAACAGTCCTCAATTATATTGAGACCAAACGAATCCTGCCCCTCTGCTGCATCTTTTGGCTATTCGAAACGTGGGCAAAATCAGAAAAGTCTATTGATTGGATAACTTATTATAAATTTTCTTTCCTTTTAAAAACTAATAGGATATTCAGTGAATGCACCGAGCAAGACGTTTACCACCTTTTGTACGTTCACCACCTGTAACTAGATCAAGACATCGTTTAACAAATATAACCGCCGTTGATTTTTCTTTAGAATCGTCATCTAGTCGACCAAGTACTTCAGTTCAAATTTCCGATAATCCATTTTTTGAACCCGACCTCACAATTGAGAATCCGGAAAATATTCAGGAACGGTTCGTAGATCCTGAACCATTAAACTTTCCTCCGGAGCCACCAATCATTCAAACAGAGATTGTTGAGGAACGAACCATTAAATCAGAATCATCTAGTGATACCAATTCAACAAATTCAATTATGGAGAATCTGGAACCTTTAAGTATGGAAGACCGAATGAGAGCTAAACGCACTGGCCAAGGTCACGCAATAACTCATCCAGACATTAATGCGCCAGATTATGAAATCAAAGGACAAATTCTACACATGGTGACTAATCAATGCCAATTTAGTGGTGCGCCGAAGGAAGATCCAAATGAACATCTACGTACCTTTAATAGGATCTGCACACTATTTAAAATCCGAGAAGTGGAGGATGAACAGATATATCTCATGTTATTTCCCTGGACTTTAAAGGGAGAAGCCAAAGATTGGTTGGAATCGTTACCTGAAGGGGCGATTGATACATGGGATGTTTTAGTTGACAAATTTCTTAAACAATTCTTTCCTGCATCTAAAGCCGTAAGACTTCAAGCAGAAATTGTTACGTTCACACAGAAACCAAATGAAACTCTATATGAGGCGTGGACAAGATATGGAAAGTTATTAAGAGGATGTCCGCAACATGGTTTAGACACCTGTCAAATAGTACAAATATTTTACCAAGGATGCGACATCACTACAAGGAAAGACATAGATATAGCAGCGGGTGGTTCTATTATGAAGAAAACCGAAACTGATGCTTACAAAATTATTGATAACACTGCTTCCCACTCACATGAGTGGCACCAAGAAAAAGATATCATTAGATCATCTAAAGCAGCTAGAGCCGATTCTAGCCATGACTTAGATTCCATTTCCGCAAAGATAGATGCTGTGGAACGACGAATGGAAAAGATGACTAAAGATATTCACTCAATACGAATTAGTTGTGAGCAGTGTGGAGGACCACATTTGACAAAAGATTGTCTCAGTATTGAATTAACAATGGAACAAAGAGAGAATATTTCATACATAAACCAAAGGCCTGGAAATAATTATCAGAATAATTATCAACCGCCAAGACCTATTTACAATCAAAATCAGAACTATAACCGAAATGTTCCATACAACAACCAACAAGGTCCTAGCAATCAACAAGTATCCAATAATACTTACAACCAGCAAAGACCGAATTTTCAAAACAAACCACCACAACAAACCGATGATAAAAAGCCGAATTTAGAAGATATGATGACAAAGCTAGTTGAAACTCAAACGCAGTTTTTCACATCTCAGAAACAAACCAATGAACAAAATGCTCAAGCATTTAGAAATCAACAAGCTTCTATTCAAAATCTGGAACAAGAAGTAAGTAACCTAGCAAGGTTAATAGGTGAAAGAAAACCGGGAAGTTTACCTAGTGATACAAACGCTAACCTCCGGAATGAAACAGCTAAAGCTATTACCACAAGAAGTGGTACAACACTTAAACCACCTGAAATACATGTAACTTCTGATGAAACTATTCCTACTCCACAAGAACCACAACCTGATCAAGATAAGGAAAAAGAACCGGTAGTTGAAAAGATTAATGAAGATAACACAGCTAAGGATAAACCTTATGTTAAACCATATCAACCACCACTTCCTTATCCGAGTAAAATTAAGAAAGAAAAACTTGAAGCCGAGCAATCCAAATTCTTGGATATGTTTAAACAGATAAATGTAAATCTTCCTTTCATTGATGTGATTTCAGGAATGCCTAGATATGCTAAATTCTTGAAAGATCTAATCTCAAATAGAAAGAAAATGGAAGAACTCTCGGCTGTTACTATGAATGCTAATTGTTCAGCAGTGCTGTTGAATAAGATACCAGAAAAACTATCTGATCCAGGAAGTTTCACAATTCCATGTTTTCTGGGTAGTCTTAGTTCAATAGAAGCATTGGCAGACTTAGGTGCTAGTATAAATCTAATGCCGTATTCACTATACGCTAAACTAGACCTTGGAGAATTGAAACCAACAAGAATAAGTATACAACTAGCCGATAGATCAATAAAATATCCTAGAGGGATAATGGAGAACATGCTAGTTAAAGTTGGTACTTTAGTATTTCCAGTAGATTTTGTTGTTCTGGACATGGAAGAAGATTCTCAAGTTCCTCTCATATTAGGAAGACCATTCTTAAACACGGCTAAAGCAATGATAGACGTGTTCGGTAAGAAACTGACACTAAGTATAGAGGATGAGAGTGTTACCTTTTCAGTTGATAGAGCAATGCAACAACCACAATCTGCAGATGATACATGTTATTATATTCAAACTATAGATGCACATGCAGAATTATTAGAAGAATTTCCAGAATTACAAGGAACAGGAGAATGTTCTTTAGGAGAAGGTAATGAACCAATTGATGAAGCTGAAATGTTAGCTACACTTATAGCTAATGGATATGAACCAACAACAGAAGAAATTCAAATGCTAAAAGAAGAAGACAGATATCGATATAAATCATCGATAGAAGAACCTCCGAAATTAGAGTTAAAGCCACTTCCAAACCATTTGGAATACGCTTATTTACATGGTGAATCTGAATTACCTGTAATAATATCGTCTTCTCTTACTGAAAATGAGAAATCAGAACTCATTTCTGTGTTGAAAGCTCATAAACCAGCCATTGCATGGAAGATTCATGATATTAAAGGAATAAGTCCTTCGTATTGCACACATAAAATCCTTATGGAAGAGGGTCATAAAACATATGTGCAACGCCAACGAAGACTAAATCCTAATATGCAAGATGTAGTTAAGAAAGAGATTATTAAACTGCTAGATGCAGGTTTGATATATCCAATTTCTGATAGTCCATGGGTAAGCCCAGTTCAATGCGTGCCTAAGAAGGGTGGCATGACTGTCATTACAAATGAGAAAAATGAGCTTATTCCTACTAGGACTGTAACAGGATGGCGTGTATGTATTGATTATAGAAAATTAAATGACGCCACCAGAAAAGATCACTTTCCCTTACCTTTCATAGATCAAATGTTGGAAAAATTAGCCGGAAATAGTTACTATTGTTTTCTAGATGGATTTTCTGGATATTTTCAAATTCCAATAGCACCCGAGGATCAAGAGAAAACCACATTCACGTGCCCTTATGGTACTTTTGCTTACAAACGCATGCCATTTGGACTTTGTAACGCCCCTGCAACCTTTCAAAGGTGTATGATGGCGATTTTTCACGACATGATAGAAGAATGCATGGAAGTATTCATGGATGACTTTTCAGTCTTCGGTGATACATTTAAATCATGTCTAGTTAATCTGGAACGAATGCTAATTAGATGCGAAAAATCAAATCTAGTACTTAATTGGGAGAAATGCCATTTCATGGTTAAAGAAGGCATCGTTCTTGGACATAAAATTTCAAAAGAAGGAATTGAAGTGGATAAAGCTAAAGTAGATGTAATTGCTAAACTTCCACATCCCACCAATGTTAGAGGAGTTAGGAGTTTTCTAGGGCATGCCGGTTTTTACCGACGTTTCATAAAAGATTTTTCTAAAATTGCCACTCCTATGAATAAACTCCTAGAAAAGGATGCGCCATTCATCTTTTCAGATGAGTGTATCAAATCTTTTAATATTCTTAAAGAAAAACTCACTAATGCACCGATCATGATAACACCAAATTGGAATCTACCATTTGAACTAATGTGCGATGCAAGTGATTTTGCAATGGGAGCCGTTTTAGGACAAAGGATTGAAAAACGATTTCAACCTATATATTATGCTAGTAAGACATTACAAGGAGCACAAACGAACTATACAACTACTGAAAAAGAACTCCTTGCTATTGTCTTTGCTTTTGACAAATTTCGATCATATCTCGTTCTAGCAAAAACGGTGGTCTATACCGACCATTCTGCTCTTAGATACCTATTTTCAAAACAAGATGCTAAACCAAGATTAATCCGTTGGATCTTACTCTTACAAGAGTTTGATATTGAAATCCGAGATAAAAAAGGAGCAGAAAATCTCGCCGCTGATCATCTTTCTCGTCTTGAAAATCCCGAATTAGAAGTTCTGAATGAATCGGCCATACAAGACAACTTTCCTGATGAATATCTATTGAAGATAGATTATAAAGAAATCCCATGGTTTGCAGACTATGCAAACTACTTAGTTTGTGGATTTCTTGAAAAAGGATTATCGTACCAAAGACGAAAGAAATTCTTCAGTGATATAAAACACTATTTCTGGGAAGATCCACATCTGTTTAAAAGTTGTCCCGATGAAATAATACGCCGATGTGTATTTGGAGATGAAGCTAGTAAAATTTTAAACCATTGTCACACAGGACCAACAGGAGGGCATTATGGGCCTCAACTAACAGCAAGAAAAGTTTATGAAGCTGGATTCTATTGGCCTACAATTTACAAAGACGCACACCTTCTTTGCAAATCCTGTGATGCATGTCAAAGGGCCGGAAAAATAAATCAACGTGATGAAATGCCACAAAATGTCATCCAAGTATGTGAAGTATTTGACATTTGGGGTATTGACTTTATGGGTCCATTTCCAAAATCTCATAATAATCTATATATACTCGTAGCCATTGATTATGTATCTAAATGGGCGGAAGCACAAGCTCTCCCAACTAACGATGCACGAGTTGTAGTTAACTTTTTAAAACGTCTTTTTGCAAGGTTTGGAACACCGAAAGCTTTAATAAGTGATCGGGGTACTCATTTCTGTAATAATCAACTTGAGAAAGTTCTTAAAAGATATGGAGTAACTCATAAAATCTCCACCGCATATCATCCACAAACAAGTGGACAAGTTGAAAATACCAACCGAGCTTTAAAACGTATTCTAGAGAAAACCGTAGGATCAAATCCGAAGGAATGGTCCATTAAATTGGAAGATGCACTCTGGGCTTTTAGAACAGCCTACAAAACTCCAATTGGAACCACACCTTTTAGACTTGTTTATGGAAAAGCATGTCATCTTCCAGTAGAAATTGAACACAAAGCATTTTGGGCTTTGAAGACATGTAATCTTGATTTACATGAAGCCGGACGTCTACGATTAAGTCAACTAAACGAATTAGAAGAATTAAGACATGAAGCATACAAAAATTCGTTAATCTATAAAGAAAGAACGAAGAAATGGCATGATAAAAGAATCAGAAGTTCAAAAGAATTTAAAGAAGGAGACAGAGTTCTTCTTTTCAATTCACGATTCAAGCTATTTCCTGGAAAATTGAAATCAAGATGGTCTGGACCATTCATAGTCAAAAGAGTTTTCCCATACGGAACGATAGAATTAATAAATTCAAAAGGGATTGAATTTAAAGTTAATGGTCACAGAGTTAAACATTACATACATGGTCCGATGGAAGTCGACAACGAAGTTAATCACAATTTCGATACCACAGCTAACTAAGTGTGGGGAGAATCAAGTCTTTAAAGGATAATATATATTTCTGTTAGAGTTAGATTGTCTGTTTTCGTGTAGTTCTCGAAAATGGAACACGTATGGTCTTTCCCTAGCAGACCCTAAAGAACTAGTCTTCTCCCCCATTCTGAATTTTTATTTTTTTTTTAGGTTTTTACGAAATGAAGACTGCCTGTGAACTAAACCATGGTCTAATGCTACACGCTTTGATCACTAAACGTAATAATGACATACTACCGAGCGAATTAGTATCAGTAATCAGAGAAAGAATGGACGGAGTTAGAAAAGAATCCAGATGCGAAGATAATAAGTTACAATTTGGTAAAGGAAAATCAAAATCCGCAGCGAAAAGAAGAGCACGACACCTAGAACGATGTCACAAATGCGGAAAATGGTCACATGGAGGTAAATGTTCAAATAATCAAACCTATTCAAATACCGAATTTGTTACTTTATGCAGAGACGGACCGTTCATATGTTTAGAAGAAAAGACACTGAATGCTCGAGGTTACGCCTATGCAGCCATGGAAAACCAATTAAACCGACTATCTTATGAATGGAATAGATCATATAACTAAGAAATCTATTTCACAGGTATGTCTGTACAGTTTTTAGTTTTTATTTTTATTTTTAACCTTTTGATAATAAACGCTAATTTGCTCGCTAAAAAGTATTAAATTGGTATTGAATAAAATTAGGTTTGGCGACCGAAATTATTGATATCATTCAAAAATTTATTACATCACTGCGAAATTTAACGTTTATTCTTAAGGTATAAATATCTTTAATCAATCAACCCAAAATATTTCAAAAATTCGTCATGAGTTAAATTAGGTCTTGGAACCGAAATTACTTTACCGAAAAGAGGGGCGCATATTTTTGATAATATTTGATTGATTAAAGTGGGATAAAAAGACAAAAAGATTTTTAATTTTATTTTTACCATGTTTTTAAAATTAATATTTAAATCTTAAATTAATATTGTAAACTTTGTAAAAACAATATATTTAAAATTGTAAATATTTGAAAAATTAATATAAGTTTGGTATGAATTTATAATATGAATTTTTAAATTAAGTTTGGTGTGAATTTTTAATTTTTAAAATATGAAATTTTAATTTTATGCATTTCAAATTTTAAGTTTGGTGTGAATTTTTAATTATTAATTTTTAATTTTGAATTTTATATTTAAGTTGTGTGAATTTAAAAACAAAAATTTACTTTATCTCATTAAGTTAAGAATATGATTTTTAAAATTCGTCGTAAGTTGAAGACTAGGTCTTTGAACCGAAATTGCTTTACCCGAGGGAGGGACGAGAACTTTTATTATCATTATTTTTAATCTTATTGAATTAGAGTATGCCAAAAACATTGAAAAAACCCAAAAATCTTAGCTTTTAAAACAATCGCTACAAAAAGACAAATTTTAAAATTTTGTCGAAGGACGGACTAGGACATCGATCCGAAACGACCTCGTCCTAAATAACAAGGGAAACAAAATTTTAAAATTAATTACTAAATTGTTTTAATAAGTTAATGATTATATAAAAAAAAAAAAGAAAAAAAAAAGAGCAAACTCCGCGAGTCGCGGAGTTTGGAGGGTAAATCCCCGCGACTCGCGGAGGGATAAAAACCCAGAAAAAAAAAATAAAAGAGCTGCACGATCAGTACACTCCACCACACAAAAACAACTCGAATTTTGCTGCGAAAAACCCCGAAAAACCACCCAAAAACACCCCAAAAATCCCAATTTTTAACCGTTAATCACCAAATTTTTTGCTAAAATCATGTTGAGAAGGATGCTATCTAAGAATTACTCAAGAAAAACGGTAAATTTCTACACCTAAACACCATTTAATTCGAAATTAAGTGTTCTTGAGCTATTTTTTCCCCAATTTGATTTTGATGCTTTTTAGTGTAATTAGACTTAAATTGTTTATGTATTATGCTTGTATAACCTAGATTGATGCTGTTTAACATGATTAGAAGCCTTAAACTTCAAATTTTGAGTAATCTAGGGTTTGTGTTCTTGAGCAATTTGGGGCTTTTTGATATAAACAGGTTATGGCCGATTTTTGTCATGAATTGTTGCTAAATTGAGTAGTGTAACATGTCTAGGTAGCTAAATGATCCAAACTTTGAGCCTAAACATGATTTTGAGAATTAAAGTGGAATTTTTCAAGTCTAAAATTCATGAACTTGATTTTTGAAAGATAATGCCATTTGAGACTTGTTTGATTGCTAGTAATGATTATTTTGACATGTTATTTGAGTTGAATGCTTATGAACTTGGCGAAAATTTTCGTATATGCTTATTTGAAAAAGTGTAGATTTGATAAAAATGTGAAAATAAGCTTAAGTTTGATATAAATTGATAATGTCATTGTAATTATTTTAATTGATGATTTTGCTGACACTAATGCATATTTGGATGCACAAAAATTGTGTTTGATGTGTTTTGCAGAATGAAAGGGGTGAATCTTCATCCCAAGCCCGCAATGCTCCTGCTGAGAATTTGGAACAACAGGAGGTAGATAACTACTACAAGCAGGATGTACCTCATCCAGTCATGACCTTTTCCGATATGCATTTGGAAGAGTTGCACCCGAACCTGAGATTTGACAGACTTTGGATAGATTATCCAAAATATCAACGGGGTTTGCATACTCTTCATTCCAAGGTTGTTGAGGTACCGAGGGTCATAGAATGGGGACCCTTAGAAGCTGTAGAATTGGCCGGGCCAATTAGGGAATTACTTGTACAGAGGTATGGTAATTCTTCTTTTAATGACTGGATATGTTTATTCACCATACGCAGACCTGTATATAAAGTATGGTGTGAAGAGTTGTTATGTAGTATAGAGTTGAATGATCGGGTAGCTAGTTTAACCGATCGTTCTTTTATTAGATTTTTGTTAGGCGGTTCGATGCGACACATGTCTTTACTGGACATGGCTCAGGCTTTACGTATATATACGCCTGAGGAGTTAGCGTCTGCCGATTGTAGAGGATTGATACTAAACGGTAGAAAGATAGATGAGAATTTTGATACACACGGTGTGTGGAGTCAAATGACAAGCCATCACCGTTTCAAAGGGGGAAACTACTCTTATTTGGATATAGATAGAGCCGAATTAAGAGTAATACATTGGTTTTTAGCTAATTCGATTACACAAAGGGGTAAAAACAAAGAAAAGGTAAATGAACAAGATTTGTTTTACCATATGTGTATTCGAGACCCACAGAGCGCTGTAAGTATACCATATTGTGTGGGTTATTATTTATCAGCTATGGTTCGGGGGATGCGACCACATAGCATAATAGGAGGTGGTATTTTTATTACTTTGATTGGTGAATATCTCGGTGTGGATATAAGTCGGGGGGGATTATTACTAGAAGAGCCGGAACCCCGCGACACTATAGGTTTAAATGTATACCATGGTGCGAAAGTTTTGAAGAGGCGAAATAACGCCGCAGTACGATACCATGGTAGACATCCACAGGTGGAGAGAAACCAGGAGCAAGGTAATGTAGGAGGGGGGAATGAGATGCAAGAAATGCATAGGTTTATAGCTTCTCAGGAATACGAAAATGCTAGACAGAGAGCATTTGAAGATTGGCAAGTTCATCAGAACCAGATCATAGCTCATTGCCAACATATAGGTAGAAACTATATTCCTACACCGAAACCCGTCTTCCCTCCTTGGTCGATAGAGATGCAGCCACCATATCCTACGTATGACCCTGCCGAAGCATTCTATAGCACTTATGGTTATGCCTGGAACCCCTATTGGTACCAATATCATCCTTAGTTTACTTATTATTTTTTTTTTTGTAATTTGTAATTATTGATACATTTAATATTTTTGTTAATATTGTAATCATTTTTATAATTATCTAACTTTTATTCTTAGATTTTAATAATTTTTGAATGTGGGGTAATATACCAAACTTCAAAAATATGTATATATGTTTGCAGTTTATCTTATGTACACAACAGGGTAAAACAACGCATTTTCAAAGACTGGCATTAAGTTCAGCAAAAGCAACTAATTTTGACGACAAGATGCAAAATATATGTGAAATAACAACAAGACGGAATGAACAAATGATGTGCACCATTTATCATTCAGCAAACAAACGCCAATATATTTGGAAACTTTGGTAAAAATTTAATCATTTTCACACAAATCACCCTCAATAATTTAAATTGTTACTGATTTCTTGCAAATGAGGGCATTGCAAGATCTTAAGTGTGGGAAGGGGTTAAATTCTTTCGGATTTTAAAATTTTTATGTTAAACACTTGGTTACCATTAAAAATACTAGTAAAGCAGTAGTTGTATTAGAATCTAGTGCTCTCTGATAAAAAAGAACAGCCCTAGTCTTATATACTGACTACCCAATTCTAGTAAAATTTTTCAAAATTTTCAATTAAATGAATTCAAAATCATGTTTATACATATTTATGAACGATAAAACTAGGTTTTAACACCGAAATTATTGTTACCTCGGAAAGGACATAAATTGAGAAACAAACTAAAATGTTAAAATTCATTTAAAATGGATTAGAGGACGATAAAAAGGAAAATAAAAGCCAAGTGTGGGAAAATTTACCAAGTTATCTTAAACATATGTCACATATATCTGTAACAAATAACTGAAAATACTTTTGCTTTGGACTAAACTAAACTGTTTTACTCGATGAAAGAAAAGAAAATATGGATCTACACGATGAATCAATTCCATCACTAAAAGGAAGTAAAGTCTTCCGAAAAAGACACGCGCTTCTTGATTTAGGTCATGAAGTTGTCGTCCAGACCAGCTGTAGGTTGACGAAAAATCTAGAAAAGTCATCACTAAAATCAGCAGGAAATCCACGGACCTCAGCATTAAACAGGGTCGCCATGTGGTCAGATTTATCCTAACCATGAGAAGGATTTATCTCGTACAATGGGGGGGCACCATGCAAATTAGCTGGATAAGACTAATGAATCAGATCCCCAGAAAGGATAATCTCCTTAAAGATTAAAAATCAGCTTTTAAGACTGATATTACTCAATCCTAGTGATTGACCTTAAAGATTGAGAATTCAAACTCATGGAATTCAATGATATCTAAACTCGAGCTTAAACGAGAAAATATTTTGATCAAAATTATAAACCGATTTGTTTTCTGAAAACCCTATTTTCAATGCGTTCATTACCATTGAACGTAAAATCCTAGGAATTCACCTGGAATTCATTAGGTCACCTGAACTAAATCGGGTGTCAACCGTAAGAACGGTGGTTGCATAGCATGGTCAAAGACAGGACCTTGTGTCAAACCGACAAATTATAAGGGTGAGCTTTACTATTGCTCCTACCAAGGATAGTAATTGCGTCCGACACGTTATAGACCATAATCAAAAGCATGTCACGGGACATTGCCTTAACAGTTGCTTGTTCAACGCTTTCCTTTACAACCGGACGGTAGTTTACCGAAAGGTAATATACGGGACAAGTAAACTGGACGTGTTGCTTTCCAAATACAAGGTTAGCAAGTGGATGACACAAAACCGCAAGTTTTGAGCTAAAATTTTCAAATCTGAAACCCACCAAACCCACAAAAATATTTTGCAAACACCGGTAAAGGGTTATTCCGGAAAACTTATCGAGGGTAAAAACTAGATTTCAAAAGATCAAATATTTTCATAAAGATCCAATTTCCTTAATGGATCTAAATTTTTATAGTCATGTGGGACTGTAAACCATATCGTTACTACCATTGTTTATACCGCCGTATAGAAATCACTGATGTACAAAGTGTGAAGAATAAAGAAGTGATTCTAGTATTTCAAGACGATATTGCTTGAGGACAAGCAACGCTCAAGTGTGGGAATATTTGATAATGCTAAAAACGAACATATAGTTCATAGCATTATTCCTCAAGAAAGACAAGCTTTTAGTTGCAATTGTTCTATTTACAAGTGATATTCGTTTAAATAATAAAAGGTGAAGACAAAAGACAGATTCGACGAATTGAAGACGCAAACGACCAAAAAGCTCAAAAGTACAAAAGACAATCAAAAAGATTCCAATTATTGATAAGAAACGTCTCGAAATTACAAGAGTACAAGATTCAAAACGCAAAGTACAAAATATAAAATTGTACGCAAGGACGTTCAAAAATCCGGAACCGGGACCAGAGTCAACTCTTAACGCTCGACGCAACGGACTAAAAATTACAAGTTAACTATGTATATAAATATAATATAATATATAATTAATTATATTAATTATATATATATTATATTTATATATATAAAACCGTCGGCAGAGAAACTCCAAGGGTGTGAGCTGTAAATACATCCTCCGCGACTCGCGGAGTTTGAAGGGGTTTTTGCCGCGAGTCGCGGAGCCCCAAAATTCTACTCTGGCTATAAAGCAAACCGAATTCTGATCAAATTTCATATTCTATTTCTATCTCTCTCTCAATATATACGTAATATATATATATATAATTTATATTTTAATTTTAATTTTAAATCCTAATAATAAGGGTATGTTAGCGAATGTTGTAAGGGTGTAAGTCGAAATTCTGTCCGTGTAACGCTACGCTATTTTTAATCATTGTAAGTTATGTTCAACCTTTTTATATTAATGTCTCGTAGCTAAGTTATTATTATGCTTATTTAAAACGAAGTAATCATGATGTTGGGCTAATTACTAAAATTGGGTAATTGGGCTTTGTACCATAATTGGGGTTTGGACAAAAGAACGACACTTGTGGAAATTAGACTATGGGCTATTAATGGGCTTTATATTTGTTTAACTAAATGAAAGTTTGTTAATGTTAATATAAAGATTTACAATTGGGCGTCCCTATAAATTACCATATACACTCAATCGGACACGATGGGCGGGGTATTTATATGTACGAATAATCGTTCATTTAACCGGACACGGGAATGGATTAATAGCCACTAGAATAATTAAAACAGGGGTGAAATTATATTCAAGGGTAATTGGTGTAATTGTTAACAAAGTAGTAAAACCTTGGTTTACACGCAGTCGATAACCTGGTGTATTCATTAAACAAAGTATTAAAACCTTGTTACAATTCGAATCCCCAATTAGTTGGAATATTTAACTTCGGGTATAATAATAATTTGACAAGGACACTTGCAATTTATAATTATGACTGATGGACTGTTATGGACAAAAACCAGACGGACATATTAAATAATCCAGGACAAAGGACAATTAACCCATGGGCATAAAACTAAAATCAACACGTCAAACATCATGATTACGGAAGTTTAAATAAGCATAATTCTTTTATTTCATATTTAATTTCCTTTATTTTATATTTAATTGCACTTCTAATTATCGCACTTTTATTTATTCGCACTTTTAATTATCGTACTTTTTAATTATCGCAAGTTTATTTTATCGCACTTTTATTATTCGCAATTTCATTATCGTTATTTACTTTATGCTTTAATTTAAGTCTTGTATTTATTTTTAATATTTTACATTTGGTTTTAACTGCGACTAAAGTTTTAAAATCGACAAACCGGTCATTAAACGGTAAAAACTCCCCTTTATAATAATAATATTACTTAAATATATATTTGTATTTTTATAAAAGTAAACTAATATAGCGTTGAGCTTTGTTTAAAGATTTCCCTGTGGAACGAACCGGACTTACTAAAAACTACACTACTGTACGATTAGGTACACTGCCTATAAGTGTTGTAGCAAGGTTTAAGTATATCCATTCTATAAATAAATAAATATCTTGTGTAAAATTGTATCGTATTTAATAGTATTTTCCTAGTAAAATAATAACTATTTTATATACACCCCGCTGCACATCATGTGTTAAACGTTTACTCAGGTTCCGAGAGTTTTTCAGGTGCAATACTATATGCATAAATCTTTCATTCCGTAGATGAAGTGCGGTTGGTTCATCCTCTCGATTGAGGTGTTTTCAAGAATCATGAAAGGTTGAACGCGGATTGTAATCATCAAAATACCAATGAGGTTTAGGATGAAATCAAGTGGCAAACTTGAAGAAATGTTTAGTTTCATATGTTATAATCAATATTTTAATTTATTTTAATTGTCCAATGTTATTAGTCCACAGTCGATAGTCCACAGTCCAATAATTCATATATAGTTTAATATATAATATTTGAATTAATTAATACGTATCGTGGCCCGTGTACATGTCTCAGACTCGATCACAACTCAAAGTATATATATATATTATTATAGAATCAACCTCAACCCTGTATAGCGAACTCGATCATTACAACATATAGAGTGTCTATGGTTATTCCAAATAATATATATAGATGCGTCGATATGATATGTCAAAACCTTGTATACGTGTTCCGATATTTAAAGTGCGTAAAAATAGATAACAGGAATTAAATGACGATAAATAAAGTGCGTAAAGTAAATAACATAAATTAAATGATGATAAATAAAATTGCGAGAATGTAAATTGCGATAATTAAATTACGATAAATAAAATGTAATCAGTTAGCTAGGAACAGTTAGCTAGGATTTTGTTAGCGTGGATTCTTAACAAAATTTTCTCATGGTTAATTTGTTTGTTTCTAATAAATTTTATTTTTGTCCAATGTTTTCTTCATTATGCCACTTGTTGGATTCTGATAAATCAAAATCCAAATATGAAATTGAATGAAAAGGGTTATTCTGCGGTGAACGGATACGTATATCAGTGATTGTAAATAGGATAGTAAATGACTGTTGAATTAGATTTGAAAGATTGTACAGTGTACTTATTAATGTGAAATCTAAATATTCCTCGGATATTACCTACCCGTTAAAATATTTCACCATTAACAGTTTGTACGAAAGAATTTTTAATTACAATCTTTGTGAAGAAAAAAATATATATACCTATATATTTTCTTCAGATGTAATCATAGATTTAATGAGTCAATATGATATTAAACTCATTTGATTTACCGTTAGAACAAGAATATATAATCTCTAAAACATTAGAGATTACATAATCGCTATGTCGAACGAAGATAAATGATGTAGAACGATGATTATACTCGAGGTACAGAATGAGATGTCGAAGCTGGTGATGCGGATGTTGTTGTTGGTGGTACTAGTGCTGTTGGTGCTGAGGTTGGTGATGCTACTGGTGTTGGTGATACTGCTGGTGCTTGCAAATTGTGTACCATTCTCTCTAAAGTTAACACTCGAGCTCGAAGTTCTTTAACTTCTTCTACTAACCCTGGTTGGTTATCAGTGTGAGGTAGAGATCGGATATCTTCTCTAGTTCCGTTAATGGTAGCCTCAAGACGAAAAATTCTTGCAAAAAGGGTATAAACGGTGTTTCGAACAGGTTCGCCGGTGAGCGGGTCGAGTACTCCAAGGTTGGGTGGTAGATTCGGTTCATGATATGGAGTACCTTCTTCCCTTCTCCATAGGGTGAGTATGTCACGAACCCACCCCCATTTTATCCAGTAATCATGGTAGTTGATTGGTTGGTGTGCTCCTGTCACGCTGTCTTCGGAGTCGGAGGAACGTGGTCGATTTTAGAGGCCATATTACGCGATCACAGAAAAGATTTTTGATATGAAGAGTTAGTGACATCAATTGATAGTTGGATATATTCTCAATGCATAATATGCATAGATATATATAGTACCAGGATCCCTTAAATTACGGAGAAATTTACGAGAGATATCAGGCAAGGTCTACATTAACAGATTCGCTAAGATATGAATTGTCAGATACGTTAAGATATAAATTTTGTCTATACACTATTTATGCAGTCAATGCAGTAAAACGTGTCTAGACTAAGAATAATGAGCAGATAATTTCCTAAGGATGATAAGCAGATGATTTTCGACAAAAATGATAAGCAAAACTTTTGACATGCAGACACGGTCGAAGTCCAGACTCACTAATGCATCCTAATGACTATCAATTAGACACACTAATGCAAGACCTGGTTCGCTAAGACCACCGCTCTGATACCAACTGTAGAGACCCGTCCTAATCCATCTGGACGAAGTCCATATCGATTATAAACGATTCACAACAGTTGATTACATCGCGAGGTACTTGAACTCTATATGATACATTTTACAAACATTGCATTCGTTTTGAAAAGACAATCTTTCATTTCATCTAAAGTTGACGACATACATACCATTTCATAACATATCTTACTATAATTGATTTAATAATAATCTTGATGAACTCAACGACTCGAATGCAACGTCTTTTGAAATATGTCATGAATGACTCCAATTAATATCTCTAAGATGAGCAAAAGCACAGCGGAAGATTTCTTTCGTACCTGCGAATAAACATGCTTTAAAGTGTCAACCAAAAGGTTGGTGAGTTCATTAGTTTAACTTAAATAATCATTTCATAATTTTAATAGACCACAAGATTTCATATTTCCATTTCTCATAAACATACGTCCCATGCATAGAGACAAAAATATCATTCATATGGATTGAACACCTGGTAACCGACATTCACAATATGCATATAAGAATATCCCCATCATTTCGGGATCCTCCTTCAGACATGATATAAATTTTGAAGTACTAAAGCATCCGGTACTTTGGATGGGGTTTGTTAGGCCCGATAGATCTATCTTTAGAGTTCGCGTCAATTAGGGTGTCTGTTCTCTAATTCTTAGATTACCAGACTTAATAAAAAGGGGCATATTCGATTTCGATAATTCAACCATATAATGTAGTTTTGATTTACTCGTGTCTATTTCGTAAAACAGTTATAAAAGCAACGCATGTATTCTCAGTCCCAAAAATATATATTGCAAAAGCATTTAAAAAGGGAGCAAATGAAACTCACCATACTGTATTTTGTAGTAAAAATACATATACGACATTAAACAAGTGTAAGGTTGGCCTCGGATTCACGAACCTATATCAATTATATATATTAAAACATGTAATTGTAATCGAACAAATTTATATATTATTCTTAGTGACATAATTATTATTTTTAATAATTTATAGGTTTTATTAATAATTTAGTTAGATATATTTACTTTATTTACTTTAGTTAAATAATTAGTATTTATTATAAAAATATTAATATAGTTATGTTATATGTAGTAAATATGGTTTTGTATAACTAATTGTCATTCGATAAAATAATATTGATAATAATAAATAAAAGTTATTTCATCCTATAATAATAATAATAATAATAATAATAATAATAATAATAATAATAATAATAATAATAATAATAATAATAATAATAGTTATAATAATAAAAATGGTAATTTTCATAAAAATGATACTTTTAATAATAATGAATACTAATAATAATAACTATAAAAATAATGGTTTTGCTAATAATAATAATACTAATATTTATATTAATAACTACAATGATAATAATAATACTAATACGTATGATAAAAATAATAAAAATATTAATTTTAAGGAAAATGATAATAAAAATATTACTTTCAATAAAAATGATAAACTTTTAATTTTAACTAAAATGATAATTTTTGGAATAACATGAATAATGATAATAATAATAATAATAATAATAAATAGTAATAATAGTAATAATAATAATAAAAATAATAATAATATTACTACCTTAGGAGAAAAGGCTTCAAAAAGAAAATAAACTGCCTTAGCCCGGGTTCGAACCCACGAGCTCTCGTTCCCTGACCAAACACCCAAACCAATGCTCTGCTTATGCTTTTCAGATTTACTCTATACTTTATATTTAATTAACCCATCGTGATTTTATCACAGAAACCGTCGTTCAATTCAACTCTAAAATACAGAATAATTCGTTATATGCCTATTTCTCATAACCCAATACTCTAAGCCCAAGATCAGTAATCCATTTAATTAAAAAGGAGCCCATTTACATTACCCAAATATATAACGACTACTTGTTGTGGTGGGTTCTTGTTGGGAACATATGAAACACAAACAGTAGCAGCCACATAGTAACCTACTTATTCGACCACCGTAGCAATATGAAACCATGATGTATTCATGTCTGATCTTTTAAGAAAAGCAGAAGGAAATCGAGCATCTCCATTCATCATTTAAATCATTCGTAGCTATTCATCATCACTATTTTCATTTTCATGTTTTGTTCGTAAAATAGAAACAATAGGGAGCTGTTGCCGGTATCGATGGTTGTAGGTTGAACACGCTAAACAGTAGTAAAAACAGAAAACATGGCGTAGCAGGAAAGTGCAGGTTTTTATTTTCGAACAAGACGATGAATAGTAGCAGTGAACAGTGATTGTTCATTTGAAAGTGGGTTGCAGGTGATCGATTGAATAGTTGTTGATGGTGGCGTGTGACGGTTAGAAAGACATAATTAGTAGCATAACAGTAAATCTTTTTCATGGTGTTTGGATTGGTAATTGATGGTGGAGAGGTGGTTTCTTGTGGTTGTCAAGAGAAGAAAAAAAAACAAATAAAATAAAATAAAAATAACACGCGATGGTGATGGTGTTTTGAGGTTGAAGATGAGGAGACAAGGTGGTGTTGTTACATGGGTTTGATAATGAGTTCGACAAAGAGGTTGAGGCTTGTGGTTGAACCGATGATGGTGGTAGTCTCAATGGTTGTCGATGGTTTTGTTATGGTGGGTTTTTGTTGCAAGTACACAGCTCGTTCCATTCTTCTGTTATCATTCCACTTTAAATTAATAATGCACATAGTAATATTTAGTAATACACACCGTACGTCCGTGCATGTATTTGTGTGAGAGCAACAAAACGTTTTTTTTTATAATTAGACAAAGATACTCGTTAGATTTTAATTGATGAATCTAGTAACACGCGTTTATAAATACACACATACATGATGTATATCTATATTGTGGGAAATGATTTTAGAGTTATCAAAATGGTAGATTAATTTAATTGAAGAAGTGTTCTTGAGTTGGATATTATATAGTAGAAGTAGTTTAAGTGGTGGGTGTGTTGGTCATCGAAGAAACAGACACATTTGCAAGTTGTTCTTTGTTGGTGAGGATGGAATAATAATTCAACACCTAAATGTCTCTATATATGATGATAGAATAATAATAAAGTAATACTAGTAATTAGAACATGCCATTTAAATAATATATACAAATATTAGCAGCCTGTCCATTGTCCTCTTCTACCAGCACATTTGATGTATCGTACTCTATTGTTAATTAGTGGCGGATAAAATTTCTTAGAAAAAAATTCCAAAATTTTAAATTAAGTATATTTATTTATTTTGGTCATTATGGTATAAAATTCGATTATTAATTATTAAATAAAAATTACATCAACTGTCCCTCTCAATTCTGGGTAAAATATAAAAAAGTTCTAAAATTTAACAAACAACTCCTAAATACATTTTTAATAAGCCTAAAATTTATATTACTTATTTTCGGATCACCGTTTATTTAAAAATTATATAAGTTTGAATTTAACTCGTTAACTATCAACCAAATGACAACCAAATGACAATTGAGCGTTGCCGTCGTTTACTAAATAACTTCGAAATCCTATATATATATTCTATATACGTTATTTATAGATACTTTACAAATAAAATTTATTATTTTACAAAATTAATTATAACAATTACAATAAATAATATTTCATATTATTATACACACACACACACACACATACACACACACACACACACACACACACACACACACACACACACACATATATATATATATATATATATATATATATATATATATATATATATATATATATATATATATATATATATATATATATATATATATATATATATATATATATATATATATATATATATAAATATATTTATATTTATAATTAGTAGTTTTCATTATTTCGCCTATTATTTTACATATTTATTTCCAACAATTAACTCATATATTATTTCAAATAATATTTCAAATTATTATATATGTATCTATTTACAAATAGTTGTCCGTGAATCGTCGGGAATAGTCAAAGGGTACTTGATTATATGAACATAGTTCAAAGTTTTTGATATTTCAACATTACAGACTTTGCTCATCGTGTCAAAAATATATTATCGTATCGAGAGTTTGGTTTAAAATTAGTCGAAATTTTCCGGGTCACTACAATACGTACTTAAAGGAACATTTTAATATATAAACGAAAGTAATCCATATATAGAAAGTTCCCAGAGTATAATATAGCTCAATACGCACAAATACGCAGTTTCGCAGAAAGCACAAAGCACAAAGCACAAAAGCAAGTCAAAAAAGTCGGGTCGTTACATTACCCACCTGTTAATGAAAATTTCATCCCGAAATTTTAAGCAGGGGTAAACTGTAGAGTTATGAAGAGGTGAGGATTTTTTTGTTTCATCTGATCCTCTTGCTCCCAAGTAAATTCAGGTCCTCGTTTTGCATTCCATCGGACTCGGACGATCAAAATCTTGTTGCATTTTAAAATCTTGACCTCACGGTCTATAATTTCGACAGGTTCTTCCACGAAATGGAGTTTGTCGTCAATCATAAGCTCCTCGAGAGGTATGACGAGTTTTGGTTCAGTAAGACATTTCTTCAGATTCGACACGTGAAAAGTGGGATGAACTGCGCTCAATTGAGTCGGAAGATCCAAACGGTAAGCAATGGGTCTAATACGCTCCAATACTTCAAAAGGACCAATGTATCGCAGATTCAACTTCCCACGCTTTTCGAAACGGATTACACCTTTCCAAGGTGCGACTTTCAACATAACATGGTCGCCGATTTGAAATTTGCGATCTCCACATTTAAGGTCAGCATAGCTCTTCTGACGATCACGGCCTTCTTGAGCCTCGCTTGAATTTGGACAATCTTCTCGGTGGTTTCTGTAGTGACCCGAACTTTTCCATGTTTATATATATTAAATGAAATTGTTATTTACATGATTAAGTGTTTTCAACATGTTAAGCAATCAAACTTGTTAAGACTTGATTAATTGAAATAGGTTTCATATAGACAATTGACCACCCAAGTTGACCGGTGATTCACGAACGTTAAAAACTTGTAAAAACTATATGATGACATATATATGGTTATATATATAGTTAACATGATATTATGATAAGTAAGTATCTCATTAGGTATTTTAACAATGAGTTATATACATAAAAATGAGACTATTGAATTAAGAAACACGAAAACGATATATATAACGATTATCGTTATAACAACGTCTTACTAAGTACATATGAATCATATTAAGATATTGATACACTTGGTTAATTATGTTAAATGATAATTAAATATATCATTAAGTGTATTAACAATGAACTACATATATAAAAATAAGACTACTAACTTAATGATTTCGAAACGAGACATATATGTAACGACTATCATTGTAACGACATTTAACTGTGTATATATCATACTAAGATATATTATATATCATAATATCATGATAATGAAACAATTTAACATCTTTTTAGATATAATAAACAATGGGTTAACAACATTTAACAAGACCGTTAACCTAAAGGTTTCAAAACAACATATACATGTAACGACTAACGATGACTTAACGACTCAGTTAAAATGTATTTACATGTAGTGTTTTAATATGTATTTATACACTTTTGAAAGACTTCAAGACACTTATCAAAATACTTCTACTTAACAAAAATGCTTACAATTACATCCTCGTTCAGTTTCATCAACAATTCTACTCGTATGCACCCGTATTCGTACTCGTACAATACACAGCTTTTAGATGTATGTACTATTGGTATATACACTCCAATGATTAGCTCTTAGTAGCCCATATGAGTCACCTAACACATTTGGGAACCATTATTTGGAAACTAGCATGAAATATCTCATAAAATTACAAAAATATTAGTAATCATTCATGACTTATTTACATGTAAACAAAATTACACATCCTTTATATCTAATCCATATACCAACGACCAAAAACACCTACAAACACTTTAATTCTTCAATTTTCTTCATTTAATTGATCTCTCTCAAGTTCTATCTTCAAGTTCTAAGTGTTCTTCATAAATTCTATAAGTTCTAGTTTCATAAAATCAAGAATACTTCCAAGTTTGCTAGCTTACTTCCAATCTTGTAAAGTGATCATCCAACCTCAAGAAATCTTTCATATTTACAGTATTATATCTTTCTAAAACAAGGTAATACTCATATTCAAACTTTGATTCAATTTCTATAACTATAACAATCTTATTTCGAGTGAAAATCTTACTTGAACTTGTTTTCGTGTCATGATTCTGCTTCAAGAACTTTCAAGCCATCCAAGGATCCTTTGAAGCTAGATCTATTTTTCTCATTTTCAGTAGGTTTATCCACAAAACCTGAGGTAGTAATGATGTTCATAACATCATTCGATTCATATATATAAAACTACCTTATTCGAAGGTTTAAACTTGAAATCACTAGAACATAGTTTAGTTAATTCTAAACTTGTTCGCAAACAAAAGTTAATCCTTATAACTTGACTTTTAAAATCAACTAAACACATGTTCTATATCTATATGATATGCTAACTTAATGATTTAAAACCTGGAAACACGAAAAACACCTTAAAACCGGACATACGCCGTCGTAGTAACACCGCGGGCTGTTTTGGGTTTGATAATTAAAAACTATGATAAACTTTGATTTAAAAGTTGTTCTTCTGAGAAAATGATTTTTCTTATGAACATGAAACTATATCCAAAAATCATGGTTAAACTCAAAGTGGAAGTATGTTTTTCAAAATGGTTATCAAGACGTCGTTCTTTCGACTAAAATGACTACCTCTTACAAAAACGACTTGTAACTTATATTTCCAACTATAAATCTATACTTTTTCTGTTTAGATTCATAAAATAGAGTTCAATATGAAACCATAGCAATTTGATTCACTCAAAACGGATTTAAAACGAAGAAGTTATGGGTAAAACAAGATTTGATATTTTTTGATTGTTGTAGCTACGGGAAATATTGTAACAATTCTATACAAATCATATCCTAGCTAACTTATATTGTATTATACATGTATTCTAATATATTATGTAATCTTGGGATACCATAGACACGTATGCAAATGTTTTGACATATCATATCGACCCATCTATATATATTATTTGGAACAACCGTAGACACTCTATATGTAGTAATGTTGGAGTTAGCTATACAGGGTTGAGGTTGATTCAAAAAATATATATATTTTGAGTTGTGATCTAGCCTGAGACGTGTATACAATGGGTCGTGGATTGATTCAAGATAATATATATCAATTTATTTCTGTACATTTAACTATGGACAACTAGTTGTAGGTTACTAACGAGGACAACTGACTTAATAAACTTAAAATATTAAAATGTATTAAAAGTGTTGTAAATATATTTTGAACATACTTTGATATATATGTACATATTTGTTATAGGTTTGTGAATCGACCAGTGGCCAAGTCTTACTTCCCGACGAAGTAAAAATCTGTGAAAGTGAGTTATAGTCCCACTTTTAAAATCTAATATTTTTGGGATGAGAATACATGCAGCTTTATAAATGTTTTACAAAATAGACATAAGTACATGAAACTAATTTCTATGGTTGAATGATCGAAGCCGAATATGGCCCTTTTGCTTGGTAGCCTAAGAATTAGGGAACATCACTAATTTTGAGAATTAGTGCACGCCTAATTGACGCGAATCCTAAAGATAGATATATTGGGCCTAACAAACCCCATCCAAACCGGATGCTTTAGTACTTCGAGTTTTAATATCATGTCCAATGGATGTCCCGGAATGATGGGGATATTCTTATATGCATCTTGTTAATGTCGGTTACCAGGTGTTCACCATATGAATGATTTTTATCTCTTTGTATGGGATGTATATTGAAATATGAAATCTTGTGGTCTATTATTACAATTTGATAAATATATAGGTTAAACCTATAACTCACCAACATTTTTGTTGACGTTTAAAGCATGTTAATTCTCAGGTGATTATTAAGAGCTTCCGCTGTTGCATGCTAATATATGGACAAGATTTGGAGTAAGCATGCTTGTATAATATTGTTTAAAACTGCATTCGAAATTTACTTTGTTGTAACATATTAATATTGTAAACCAATATGTATTGGTAGTGTGTAAGTGTGATATTTTAGATTATCATTTCTGATAATCTAGGTGGTGTCCTTTTAACCTTGTCGATAAAATAAAGGTTATGGTTTGTTTTTAAAACGAATGCAGTCTTTGAAAAACGTCTCATATAGAGGTCAAAACCTCGCAACGAAATTAATTAATATGGAACGTTTATAATCAATATGAACGGGACATTTCAGTTTCATGGACGAGTTCGGGACCGGTGAGTTGCTTTTCACCTACCTCGGCCCAACAAATAGGATAACGACACTTGCAGCCATACAATGCTTCAAAAGGTGCGGCATTAATGCTCGAATGATAGCCGTTGTTGTAAGAAAATTCAGCTAGAGTTAAATGCTTCTCCCAAGCTTTTCCGAAATCTATAACACAAGCATGCAGCATGTCCTCTAAAGTCTGAATCGTGCGCTCGCTTTGTCCGTCGGTCTGCGGGTGATATGCGGTACTCATGTCGAGACGTGTTCCCAAGGCTTCTTGTAAAGAACGCCAAAATCTAGAAGCAAAACGGGTATCACAATCTGAGATAATCGATAAGGGTACACCGTGTCGAGATACAACTTCCTTTATGTATAATTGCGCCAGTTTCTCCATCGTATCAGTTTCTTTCATGGCTAGGAAGTGTGCAGATTTGGTAAGACGGTCAACGATAACCCAGATGGTATCATAACCTCCTACTATCTTCGGTAGCTTCGTGATGAAATCCATTGTTATTCCTTCCCACTTCCATTGCGGGATTTCGGGTTGTTGAAGTAATCCAGATGGCTTCTGATGTTCGGCTTTGATCTTGGAACAAGTCAAACACTTTCCAACATAAGCTGCAACATCTATTTTGAGGTTCGGCCACCAATATTGAACCTTGAGGTCGTGGTACATGTTACCAGCTCCTGGATAAATCGAATACCTTGACTTGTGGGCTTCGTCTAGAATAAGGCTCCGTAAATCCCCATAACTAGGCACCCAGATTCTTTTGGCAAAGTATCGGAGTCCAGTCTCCTTGACCTCAAATCGAGAAACGAGAATGTTCAAGTGCTCTTGAGAAATATTCTCCTCCTTGAGAGCCTCATCTTGAGCTACGCGGATCTAGTTATTGAGATTCATCTTAATGGTGATGTTCAAGGCACGGACACGAAGTGGTACCATTCTCTCCTTTCAGCTCAAGGCATCAGCTACAACATTTGCCTTGCCAGGGTAGTAACGAAGTTCACAATCATAGTCGTTCAATGTCTCAATCCATCGACGCTGTCTCATATTCAGTTGCTTCTGATCAAAGATGTGTTGGAGGCTTTTGTGATCGGTGAAGATAGTACTCTTGGTTCCATAAAGATAGTGTCTCCACAGTTTGAGTACGAAGACAACAGCTCCAAGTTCAAGATCGTGAGTAGTGTAGTTTCGCTCGTGAATCTTCAGTTGTCGGGAGGCGTAAGCAATAACCTTCTTCCGTTGCATCAATACACAACCAAATCCATGTTTCGAGGCATCGCAGTACACAACGAAGTCATCACTGCCTTCAAAAAGTGATAAGATAGGTGCAGAGGTCAACTTCTGCTTCAGGGTTTGAAATACCGACTCTTGCTCGGTTTCCCAAATGAACTTCTTCCCTTTATGAGTTAACGCAGTCAAAGGACGCGCAATCAAAGAGAAACCTTCAATGAACCTTCGATAATAACCGGCGAGACCTAAAAATTGGCGGATATGAGTCGGAGTAGTGGGGGTTTCCCACTTATTGATAGCTTCGATCTTCGCGGGATCGACTTTGATACCCTGATCGCTCACGATGTGATGACCCGGGAATTTCTGACCAAATTTAAACTTAATCTTTATATATTTCTGACACGATAAGCAAAGTCTGTAATGTTGAGTCTCAAATACTTTGAACTGTTTCATAAAATCATTTGACCTTTGACTATGCCCGACGATTCGCGAACAATTGTGTATAAATAAAAATATATATATATACATATAAATCCTATACATATGTAGTATTATATATATTGAAATATATAAATATTAAAGATTCATTAAATGGCGTAATTGAAAGATATGATATAATAAATGGTAATATATCATACGTAATTACAAACTAATGTAAAATTTCTATATTATTATCATTACTTACATTACTAATAATTGTATCAATAATATTATACATATGAAATTGGATATATATAAAATATTATTATTATTATAATTAGTATCATTGTTATTATTAATAACATTAGTATAAATAGTATTATTGTTAATAATAATATTATTGTTATATAGTTCATAATAATAATAATAATAATAATAATTATTATTATTAGTAATAATATTATTACTATTACAATTATATTTGTATTACTATTATTTATAAATAATAAAGAGTATTATTATGGTAATTACAACTATTAACAAGATTAGTTATAATCTATAAATATAAATATTATTGTAAGAATAATTAAAAGTATAACTTAGTTATAATTTAAATGTCATTAGTTATTGTTATTACTAATAATTT